>NW_002476396.1:95378-151609 GCF_000189635.1 Tetrahymena thermophila SB210
GAATAGTTATGAGTGGATTGACTTGCTTGAAACTGAGTTATCTCTCTTTAGTTAGCTCTATCCTGCCCTAATAAATATTCTCTCCTCTAAAAACTGTAATTGGTAATAAATAATTTGTTTATTTATTTATTTTATGATTTATCTAACTTTAATTTTAATCTATTTTTAGATTAATGTCCTCCATTATAATTCAGTAGTTTGAATATTTTTGCTCAATTAATTAGCTATAACGATAGTCAATATCAAAATCTTTAATATTAAAACTTTGGTCTTTCCTTTTATTTTTTAAAAACATCCGGGTAATCTATCGTCTTATTCTTAATTTGCTTGTTTTGCTTTGTTTTATTTTTTGCATTAACAGAGAAAATTAAAAATCAAAAAATTTAATCTTACTCATTAAAGGCTTACAATAAAGTGTTTTCAAGCTTTATAATTTAATATTTTTAGCTAGTAATAGTAATGTTTGTGATTGGTATTAATTAGAATATAAAATAATTTGGCTATATTTTTGATAGTAACAATATAGGAGTGCAAATAACTCTTTTACTATTGATTATACCTGTTGCTATACTTATTTTACAATAACAATACAAATATTTAAACAAAGAAAGATTAACAAAAAAAATATTAAGCTTTTCAGAAGTGAATAGAGAAAAAATACAAAATGAGGCTATATTCGAATCAAAAATAAGAAGAAACTATATGATTATTTACTAAATATTTGAGTCATTTTTAATTCCTATTTGCTTTATTTAATTAAGCTAAAGTTGGATCGCTACATGTGTGATTGCAATAATTATTTAGCTATCTTAATTATTAATCATAATTTATCTAAAACCATTTTACTCGAATCTAACAAATGTTTATTTTATTATTGATTCATCTCTATGGTTAACAATGTATATTTAGTTTCTAATTTTAAACATTTATAGTTAAAAGGGAAACCCAAATTAATACTCAGAGATATTAAATATATTTAGCTATTCATTTTTAATTAATTCCTAAGTTATAATGTTGGAATTAACTATTTTTTTACTGATCTCTTTAACATTATAGGCTTATAAATACTTTAAATAATCAAAAAAATAACCTTAGCAGTTAGATAGTCAAAATAATTTTCAAATAGAATTAGTGCCAAAGTAGTTTACTTCAAATGATTTGTCAGAAATAAGAGATGAACATGCTGCTTCTACTGGAAAAAACTATAAGGATCAATTTAAAGTGTTTAGCTTATATGAAAAAATGTTTAAGAAAAAATAAAACAAATAAATTTTATAAAAATAAAAAGAAATAATTTGAAAAATTTTTACATAAATTAAAATTGTAAATAATATTTTAATCATTAAATTTATTAATAAAAATAATTGTAAAAATGTATTTATACTAATCGGATTAGAGAACAATTAGAAATATATATATATATATAAACCACCCATCATTACTGGATTAAATTAGAAAAATCTACAAAATAAAAATTATTTTTATGAAATTTATGAATAGTAAGTAAGAAATTACTACAATTTTTTCAACATATGACTAACTAACTGTACATTATTTTTTTGCTACATATTTTAAAATAAACGTTTTAAATAGAAATTTCAATATTAAATAATCAATGTTATACTAACTTTTTTGTGATATCTCTTACTAAAAGCAAATTTATAAATTCTTTTAATTTATTTGTTCTTTTTATCCAGTTATAATTAATTAAATTTCAATTAATTGCTATTCAATATATTTGAAAAAAAAAATAAATGATATAATAGATTAAAAATGCCAACAAATTAGAAGAAGTAATTATTTATTTATTTATCTATTTACATTAAATTAATTTTTATTAATATAAAAAGTTTTTAAACTCTTCACTTTAATCTCACGAAATTCTCCATATTGATCTAAGGTATTTTTAATTTATAAATATTTTTATTATTTTTACTTTCTTTATTTTTAACTTACAATTTATTTACCTATTACTCATTCATTTTATTTAACAAATATTATTTAGTTATTTTTACTTTATTTTTACTTTCTATTTTTAAAATTCATTATCTATTTTTTCTTTCTAACACTTTTACTTGATATGAACAGTTTATTTGTTTTAGATTGTGATATTTTTAGTTATAAAAATGAATTTAAAACAATAAAATTCTTTTAATTTGTTTATTATTAGCTTTTTATTTGATTTATTTTTTCTTTTTCTTTTTTATTGTACTTCTATTTATTATCTTCTATGATTGTTAATTTAACTCATTTTTCTATTATCAACTATTTGTTGCTTTTATTATTATTAATTAATTCATTTCTTATTATTTAATATTTTTTCTTCATTTTTCTTTCTAACTTACTAATTAATTTTTCATTTTTTCTTCAATATTTAAAAAGTTACAATCGAATTGGTGTTGAAGGTGCATCAAGGTTAGGTTCTGCTTTAGGAAAGTGCACTAATCTCTCGAATTTGACACTTGATCTTTAGTAATTTAGTTTATTTGTTTTGCATTGAGATATTTTTCGTTATAAAAATGAATTTAAAATAATAGAGCTCTTTTAATTATTTAATTTTATTTTATTTGATTTCTTTTTCTTTTTTATTGTACTTGTTTTTTTTTTTTCTTCTATCTTTCTTTATATAATTTATTTTTTTATTCCCCGATTTTGCTTTTATTATTATTAATTAATTTCTTATTATAATAATATTTTTTCTTCATTTTTCCTTCTAACTAATTAATAATATATTTTTTCTTCAATATTTAAAAAGGGCAAATTAAATTGGTCATTAAGGCGCAATAGGCTTAATTTCTGCTTTAGAAAATTTCACTAATCTCTCAAATTTTACACTTAATATAGGGTAAAAATACTTTATTTATTTTGAAGTATGATATTTTTAATTATAAAAATGAATTTAATCTATTAAAATTATTACCTAGCTTTTTATTTGATTTATTTTTTCTTTTTCATTTTTATTGTACTTGTATTTTTTATCTTCTATGCTTTTTAATTTAACTCATTTTTTTATTTTCAACTATTTTTGCTTTTATTATTATTAATTAATTCATTTCTTATTATTTAATATTTTTTCTTCATTTTTCCTTCTAACTAACTAACTAATTAATTTTTTTTTCTTCAATATATATTTTAAAAGTTAAAATTAAATTGGTGATGAAGGTGTATCAGTCTTAGGTTCTCATATAGGAAAGTGCACTAATCTCTCGAATTTGACACTTGATCTTGAGTAATTTAGTTTATTTGTTTTGCATTGAGATATTTTTCGTTATAAAAATGAATTTAAAATAATAGAGCTCTTTTAATTATTTAATTTTATTTTATTTGATTTCTTTTTCATTTTTATTGTACTTGTGATATAGTAGATAAGGGGAATTATTGCCGGTCAACCAATATTAAAAACCATAAAACCAAAAATTTAAATAAAGTTCTCATTCATTTTTGAATATAACCCCCGCATTTCCTCCCCACCGATTTATTTTTATTTTTTATTGAACTTGTTATTTTTTTCTATCCTTCTTAATTTAACTCATTTTTTTATTATCAACTATTACTTTTATTATTATTAATTAATTTAATTCCTATTATTTCATATTTTTTATTAATTTTTTCCTTCTAACTAACTAATAAATTATTTATTATTTCTTCATTATTTAAAAAGTAGCAATAAAATTGGTGCAAAAGGTGCATCAGACTTAGGTACTGCTTTAGCAAATTGCACTAATCTCTCAACTTTGACACTTAATCTTTAGTAAATTCATTTTATTTGTTTTTGATTGTGATATTTTTAATTATAAAAATGAATTTAAAACAAAATAACTCTTTTAATTTGTCTATTAGCTTTTTATTTGATTGATTTCTTTTTCTTTTAAATTGTATTTGTGTTTTTTTCAACTTTTCTTAATTTTAAATGTTGCTTTTATTTTTATTAATTAATTAATTTCTTATTATTTCATATTTTTTCTTAGCTAACTAACTAACTAACTAACTAACTAACTAACTAATTAGTTAAATATTTTTTCTTCACTATTTAAAAAGTTACAATAAAATTGATGATGAAGGTGTATCAGCAGGCTTAAGTTATGCTTTATAAAAATGCACTAATCTGTAAAAATTGATACTTGATCTTGGGTAAAAAAGTTGATTTTTTTTGTATTGTGATTTTTTAGTTATAAAATGAATTTAAAACAATAAAACTCTTTTAATTTTTTTATTACCTTTTTATTTGATTTGTATTTCTTTTTATTTTTATTATGCCTGTGGTTTTTTGTTTTATCTTTCTAAATTTAACTCATTTTTTGATTTTTAAAATTTTCGTTTTATTATTATTAATTTACTCATTTCTTATTATTTCTTCATTTTTTCAAACTAATTAACTAATTAATTAAACATTTTTTTTTCAATATTGAAAAAGGTCTAATTAAATTGGTGTTGGTGTTGGTTTTGCTTTTGAAAATTGCACTAATCTCTCAAATTTGTCACTTTGTCTCGAGTAAATTCAATTTATTTGTTTTTGATTATGATATTTTTCATTATAAAAATGAATTTAAAGCAATATAACTCTTTTAATTTGTTAATTAGATTTTTATTTTATTTATTTTTTATTTAAATTGTTTTTTTTCTACTATGTTTCTGAATTTAAGTCATTTTTTTTTATTATAAACTATTGCTTTATTGTTATTAATTAATTTATTTATTTCATATTATTTCTTCATTTTTTCCTTCTAACTAATAATCAAATATTTTTTTGTCAATATTTAAAAAGGTTTAATTAAATTGGTGATGAAGGCGCATTAGACTTAGGTTCTGCTTTAGCAAATTGCACTAATCTCTCAAGTTTGACACTTAAACTTGGGTAAAAAAGTTTAATGAATTTAAAACAATAAAACTCTTAATTTGTTAATTAGCTTTTTATTTGATATATTTTTCTTTTATTTTATTGTACTCATGTTTTTTTTTCTTCTTTCTAATTTTCTTAGTTTAATTAATTTTTTTTATTATCAATTTTTGCTTTTTTTATTATTAATTAACTCATTTCAAATTTTTTCTATTTTTTTTTTTCCTTGTAATTAACTAATTAATCATATATTTTTTCTTCAATATTTAAAAAGTGATAATGATATTGGTGCAATTGGTTTATCAGGGTTAGGTTTTGGTTTAGTAAATTGCACTAATCTTACTAATTTCGAAATTAATATTTAGTAATAATGCAAATTAGGTCCCTAGTGTGATATTTTTCTTTTATTTATTAATTTTAAATATAAATTTGAATTAAAAAATTTTATTATATTTAATTTTTTAAATAATTTATTTTAATATATAATAAAAGTTAAAAGAAAATCTACAAATCTTAATTATTGAAAATCTATAGAAAATGTCATTAAAAAAAAAGATTAGTTAGCTTTAAAATATATTACTCAAGTTGATAAACAAGTGGTGTAAAAAAGATGAATAAATATTAAATATTTGAATAATAGAAAATAATATATTTTATTATTTTTATTTTGTAATAAGATAATTTAACCTAAAATATATTGCTAATTCAGGTATTAAAAAATAATATTTTAATAAATGGATTTATTTTTAATTTAAAATGAAAAAAATAAATTAAAATATTTATGAAAAAGTAAGTAAAGACACTATTCAATAAAATTCATAAATTAAATATAATATATTAATATACAGTATAAAATGCGTTCAAAATACAATATTCAATATTTTTTCTAATTTTTGTGGGTTTTATATTAACCTCCCACCCTCCCCATTAATTACTAGAATTTTTTCAACATAATACTAACTACACGTTTCTAATTCGTACGATATTTATAAGTACGCGTTTTAGACAGAAATTTTAAGATTAAATAATGAATGTTTCACAAATGTTTTTGTTATAAAAGCAAATTTATAAATTAATATTTGATAATTGTAATTTTATTAATTATATTTATCTTCCATTAATTAATTACTATTTAATATTTTTGAAAATAAATAAATGATATAATAGATAAAATATTACAACTAATTAGAAGAAGTAATTATTATTTTTTTATGAATCAATTTTAAATTTATTTTTATTATAAAAAAAGTTTTTAAACTCTTCACTTTAATCTCATAAGGTTCTCAATATTGATTTGGAGTATATTTAATTTATGAATATAATTATTGTGAATATTTTTTATATATTCAACTTTCAATTTATTTATAAAATTATTTCTTTTATTTAAATTCTCACCTATTTCCACTCATTTTTATTTATTCAAATATTTTTAGTTATTTTAACTTTATTTTTATTTAAAAACTTTTAATATTCATTATTCATTTTTTATTGCCAGTTGCTTTTTGAATAAGAGAATTTTTATTTAAGATTAAAAATTTATTCAAATAATTATTTTCATTCTCTTTTATTTGAATGAAATTTTTCTAAAATATATTTTAAATTAAAATTTATTTATTTATTGTTTTTTAAATTTGTAACCATCAATAGGTAAGGAAACCTACCACCGTTTTTGAATATTACAAAAAAAAATTTTATTTTTAATAAAAGATAGATTTTTATTAACTACTCTAAATAAAGAGAATTCTTTGAGAAGATAATTTTTAAGCAAAATTATTTTTATTTTTTCTCTTATTCAAACAATGAAGATGGTTGATATTTTTTATTCATATTTTTCTTCTAACACTTTTAATTGATATGAATAGCTTGTCCATTTTGGATTGAGATTTTTTAAATATAAAATTGAATTAAAACAATAATACTCTTTTTAATTTAATTTATAATTTATATTAAATTTATTTTTATTCTTTAGTTTTTTTTAACTTTCTTAATTTAATTAATTCATTTTTTAATTTTCAACTTTTACTTAATTTATTTCTTATATTTTTTCTTCATTTTTTCTTTCAAACTAGCAAATTAATTATATATTTTTCTTCAAAATATAAAAAGGTTTAAATTAATTGGCGATAAAAGTGCATCAGATTTAGGTTCTGCTTTAGCAAATTGCACTAATCTCTCAAATTTGAAACTTTATCTTAGGTAAAAATAGTATTTTTATTTTGTATTGTGTTATTTTTATTGTATTTTAATTTATTTAATAGTTTTTTAATTGATTTATTATTTTTTATTGTGATTTTTTTATTTCCCTATCCTTCTATATTAATTTAAATCATTTTTTATTTTCAACTTTTGCCTTTATTATTAATTAATTCTTTGTTGCTTTTAATATCATTTCATATTTTTTCTTCATTTTTTCCTTCTAACTAGCTCATTGATTAAATATATATTTTTTTTCAAAATTTAAAAAGGAGCAATTAAATTGGTGACGAAGGTGCATCGGGCTTAGGTTCTGCTTTAGCAAATTGCACTAATCTCTCAAATTTGACACTTAATCTTTGGTAAAAACAGTTTATTTATTTGGATTGTGATATTTTTAATTGTGAAAATGAATTTAAAACAACAAAGCTCTTTTAATTTTCTCAATTATTTTAAATCAATTTTTTTATTTTCAATTTTCATTTTATTATCAAATTATTTTTTTCTTATTATTTCATATTATTTCTTCATTTTTTCTTCTCATTAACTAATTGATTAATTATATATTTTTTGTTCAATATATAAAAAGGGATAATAAAATAGGTGCAATTGGTGCTTCGGGCTTAGGCTTTGCATTAGTAAATTGCGCTAATCTCTCAAATTTAACACTTTTTCTTAGGCAAAAATAGTTTTTTTATTTTGGATTGTGATATTTTTATTTATAAAAATGAATTTAAATTATAAAACTCTAATTATTTGCTAGTTTTTTATTGTGCTTGGTTTTTTCTTCTTTTATCTTTCTTCATTAATTTAAACCATTTTTTTATTTTCAAATTTTGCATTTATTATCAATTATCTAATTATTTCATATTTTTTTTAGTCATTAATAATTTATTTTTTCTTCAATATATAAAAAGGTCTAATTAAATTGGTGCAATTGGTGCATCAAGCTTAGGTTCTGCATTAGCAGATTGCATTAATCTTTCATATTTGGCACTTAATCTTAGGTAATAAAAGTTTATTTGTTTTGGATTGTGATATATTTAATTATAAAAATGAATTTTAAAAAATAAAACTCTTTTAATTTATTTCATTTATTTTTATTTTTTATTGATTGTGCTTATGGTTTTTTTTATTTGCTAATAATTTAACTCATAATTTTTTTTCAGCTTTTGCTTTTATTACAATAAATTAATTTACTTCTTTTTATTATATAATATTTTTTCTTCTTTTTTCCTTCTAATTAAATAAAATATTTTATATTATTTCTTCAATATATACAAAGTTATAATTAAGTTGGTGATGAAGGTGTAAAAGGATTAGGCTCTTCTTTAGCCAAATCCACTAATCTCTCAAATTTGACCCTTAATCTTATGTAAAAACTGTTTATGTCTTATGGTTTGTCATATTTTTAATTATAAAAATGAAATAAAAAATAAAACTCTTTTAATTTAATTTATCTTATATTGTATTTTTTATTTCTATTTTTATTTACTGATTTAACTCATTTTTTATTTTCAACTTTTTCTTTTATTTATTACTTTGCCTATTATATTATTTCATATTCTTTCCTTCTAATTAACTATTTAATTATACTTTTTTTCTTCAATATTTAAAAAGCGACAATTAAATTGGTGATGAAGGAATATCAGGCTTAGGTTATGCATTAGCAAATTGCAGTAATCTCTAAAGTTTAACACTTAATCTTTGGTAAAAACAGTTTATTTGTTTTGAGTTGTAATATTTTTAATTATAAAAAAAAATTTAAAACACTAAAACTCTTTTAATTTATTTGATTTTATTTTTATTGTGCTTATGTTTTTTTATTTCTATCTTTCTTTATTAATTTAAAATATGTTTTATTTTCAACTTTTACATTTATTATTAATTAATTTTGCTTATTATTTTATTTCAAATTTTTTCTTTTAAATAGCTAATTAATTATTTATTTTATGTTCAACATATAAAAAGGGATAATTAAATTGGTGCAATTGGTACATCAGGCTTAGGTTCTGCTTTAGCATATTACACTAATCTTTCAAATTTGTCACTTAATCTGAAGTAAAAACAGTTTATTTGTTTTGAATTGATATTTATTTAATTATAAAAATGAATTTAAAAAACAAAACTCTTTTAATTTATATGATTTATTTTTTATTGTGCTTGTGTTTTTTATAAATCATATTTTTATTTTCAACTTTTGCTTTTCTTATCAATTATTTCATATTCTTTCTTCACTTCTTAATTATAAGTTTTTCTTCAATACTTAAAAAGCGAAAACTAAATTGATGCAATTGGTGCATCAGGCTTAGGTTTTGCATTAGCAAATTGCACTAATCTCTCAAATTTGACACTTAGTCTTAGGTAAAAACAATTTATTTGTAATTTTATTTATTTTCTTTTTATTTTTTATCGTGCTTGTGCTTTTTTTATCTTTCTTAATAATTTAACTCATATTTTTATTTTCAACTTTAATTTTCCTTCTAACTATCTAATAAATTACATACTTTTTCTTCAATATATAAAAAGTGAAAATTAAATTGGCTACGAAGGTGCATATAACTTAGGTTCTGCTTTAGCAAATTGCACTAATCTCTCAAATTTGACACTTGATCTTGAGTAAAAACAATTTATTTGTTTTAGATTAATGATATTTTTTATATAAATTTTGAAGTAAAAACAAAAAAACTTTTTTTATTCATTTGATAATTGTTTCCTTGATTTATTTTTCTTTTTATTCTGTTAATTTTTTTTATATTTATTAATTTTAAATATAATTTTTAATTTTAAAAAATTTTATTCTATTTAATTTTTTTTAGTAATAAATATATTCTAATTCATAATAAAAGTTAAATCAATGAATTATAATAATTAAGAGTAAAAAGCAAGTGTCTTAAATTAAAAAGATTAGTTATCTTTCAAATATTTTTCAATTGGTGAACTAATGGTGAAAAAAGGAAATATATTTTTTTTATATTTCTTTTATGACATATTCTGAATAAATCTAAAAATAAAAAATATATATTTTAGCCAAATGCCATTCAAAAATTTAGTGATTTGAGATCTCAATTTTTTTGAATGGCTGATATGTTTGAATATAATTTATATAAAAATAAATAAATAATAGAATTTAATTAATAATATTTATAATTTATTTTAATTTATATCAATCTATAAAATTAATTTTTCAATCAAATTTTTAATATAAATTATTTTTTAATTGATGTAAAAATGTTTTATTTACTTTAAAGCCTTGATTTGAAGTCTAAATTTATAATTCTTTTGATTAAATTGATTTATTTATATAAAAGTGTTAAAAATTCATCTCCTTAATATTATTGATATTCATTTCACTGGCTTTTTTTAATCAAAGATGATAAAAATATATATTTATTACAAATTGCCAAACATATTATTTTATTTTTATTAATATTTTCAATAAATAAAATATCTTGCTTTGAATAATTTTTAAATTTATTATTAAAATTGTTTTATTTTTATTAGCAATCAATATATATTTTTAATAAACTCACATTAATTAATCTTATCTTAACATTATTAAAATGCTTTTTTTATCATTTTTAAATATTAATAAAATTGATTAAATAAAAATTATTTTTAACTTAAAATTTTTAATTTTGATGAATTATTTTATTCATAATTAATATACTTATTAATATAAAATTATATATATAATACTTAATTATACTATGCTTTATTTTATAATATGATTCAAAGTAGAAGTTAGAAAATTAATAGCTTAAGAAGAAGATGAAGGAAGGAAGGAAAGAAGAAAGGGGGAAATGAAGATTTCAAAGAAGTTTAGACATAAAAGCCTATTAGATAATCCAACCACAAACTAATAAGATCTTTTCATCATCCTTCATAGAAGATTCGAATGTGATATCGCCCTTTGCGTAGAAGGCATTTTATTCATTCCAAGGCATAGTACACATACTATTAGCAACATGAGAGTTGATAATTTAAGTGATTGGAATGCCATCTCTAACTACATCAATCTTTTTGGGGAATTTGCAAGCATAGTTCAAGATAACATCAAGTCTGTTAGCGCATGAAACAACGGGTTACAAAACCATTGGGGGTCTAGTCTAATCTGCATGCTTAACTATGAATCTTGGGGTACTTGCACAACTTCCAGAAATAAGATGTTCAACCTTACCAAGGATAACTCCTTTGTATCTAATCATAGCGGTTTTCTTGCAACACATTTCAATTTGAATGGGACAACCTTCGCTGGGTAGATTTTAGAACATGTAAGGAATTTCGGAGTGTTCATAGCATAAGCAACAGCTCTTAGGGTTAAAGCAAGCGAGTTTACATCCTTTTTCTCTGTAAATTTCGATTCTTCCAAAGCTTTAAGTTTCAACAAATGTGGTGGATTTACCATAGCAGAGGAAGCTTTCAGTGAATTTGAGGTAAGTAGTTTCAGAAGTCCAGTTCTAAGGAACATCGAATTATACCTTTGATAATACAGTGGCTTGTTATTAGCTTTAGATTTTTTAAAGTTTTTACTAGTATTCATAATTTGCTTGCTATTACTAGACATTTTAGAGAGGAACAACCTAATTATTTGTATCTTGCATAGGAATCATTTCTACTTTTTATTTAAGATAAGTTTTTTTGTTTTTAAGTATTTGTGTAGTTAGTTATTTTTTTTGATTTAAATAAATTATATTTTGGAACAAAAAAGTTATTTCGCTTATAAACGATTAGTTAATATAACTATAAATTTGAAAAGCATTTAAGAAATAAATCAATATCTCTATAAACTTAATTTGTTCAAGCAGCTTTATATCTTACTTTTTGTTTTTAGTTCTATTAAATTAAGTAAAATTAAAATTTTTGGGGGTAAGTTACAAGGAATAAATTAATTACAGTTAATAAAAATTAGCTAGCGAGCAATTAATAAATGATAAATACTGGTCATGAGATTAACACTAATAAAAAATATGTCAAATAATTAATTAGATCTATTTATTTCTTTCTTACTTACTTTCGCTGTATTTATTTTGTAATAGTTGCTTCATTATCAAGATAAAATTATAATTTTAATATCTAAGTTAAATTAAAGAATTGAATATATTTTTATTAGATATATGATAAAACCGTAATATCATAGATTAATATTTTTCATATATAAAAAGATGCTAAATTAGTATTTTTTAATAGTGAGGTAAAATAATAAAATGATAGAAATGAAGAAATTCTTTTGTTAATAAAATAAGTGAGCAAATTTTATTTACAACTAATCGTGTTTTTTGCCATACAAAGTCAATTTATTTATAATCAGACAAAGTATAATGATAGAGCGTGGTGATGATTTTAATATATTTAGAACATTATTGATAAATGTAAAATCAAATATAATTCTAAATAACAAATATATTAGAATCTTAAGCAAGCGTTATTTGTAAATATCTATCTATTAATCTAAAAAGAATGTATGTACTACTCTCAAATGATAATTTAATTAAAAGAACTATAACTTTATTCATATAAATACTTTAAGAAAATTGAATGCATGAATAATAATATAAAATAGAGTGGTCTTAGTAATTAATAGACAGATCGAAATATTTAATTGTTCGTTTCACTTTTTATTATTTTAAATATATTTGCTCATCCCGAAAACAGTAAAATAAGGGAAAGAGGATGAGAGGGGGAAATAATTTTAAAAATAAACCTTTTCGGAAGAGGAGAAATAATTAAAATTAATAGATCTGGGTTTTTAGGAGTCTACTCAATAGATCCTGCCCTCGCCTCCCAATCTTTAGGATATAGCATATTATTTTATTTTTATTAATATTTTCAATAAATAAATATCTTACTTTGAATAATATAAAAAATATAATTATTAAAATTGTTTTATTAAATATATTTTTAATTAAATTTATATTAATTTATCTTCTCTTAACATATTTTTGAAAAATGGATTGTTTTTTTTCTCATTTTTAAATACTAATAAAATTGATGAAATTAAATTATTTTTAAATTAAACTTTTTATTTTGATGAATTATTTTATTCATAATTAATATACTTATTAATATAAAATTATATATAAAATACTAAATTATAATATTATGCTTTATTTTATAATATGATTCAAAGTAGAAGTTAGAAAATTAATAGCTTAAGAGATGATGAAGGAAGGAAGGAATGAAGAAAGGGGGAAATGAAGATTTCAAAGAAGTTTAGACATAAAAGCCTATTAGATAATCCAACCACAAACTAATAAGATCTTTTCATCATCCTTCATAGAAGTTTCGAATGTGATATCGCCCTTTGCGTAGAAGGCATTTTATTCATTCCAAGGCATAGTACACATACTATTAGCAACATGAGAGTTGATAATTTAAGTGATTGGAATGCCATCTCTAACTACATCAATCTTTTTGGGGAATTTGCAAGCATAGTTCAAGATAACATCAAGTCTGTTAGCACATGAAACAACGGGTTACAAAACCATTGGGGGTCTAGTCTAATCTGCATGCTTAACTATGAATCTTGGGGTACTTGCACAACTTCCAGAAATAAGATGTTCAACCTTACCAAGGATAACTCCTTTGTATCTAATCATAGCTGTTTTCTTGCAACACATTTCAATTTGAATGGGACAACCTTCGCTGGGTAGATTTTAGAACATGTAAGGAATTTCGGAGTGTTCATAGCATAAACAACAGCTTTTAGGGTTAAAGCAAGCGAGTTTGCATCCTTTTTCTCTGTAAATTTCGATTCTTCCAAAGCTTTAAGTTTCAACAAATGTGGTGGATTTACCATAGCAGAGGAAGCTTTCAGTGAATTTGAGGTAAGTAGTTTCAGAAGTCCAGTTCTAAGGAACATCGAATTATACCTTTGATAATACAGTGGCTTGTTATTAGCTTTAGATTTTTTAAAGTTTTTACTAGTATTCATAATTTGCTTGCTATTACTAGACATTTTAGAGAGGAACAACCTAATTATTTGTATCTTGCATAGGAATCATTTCTACTTTTTATTTAAGATAAGTTTTTTTGTTTTTAAGTATTTGTGTAGTTAGTTATTTTTTTTGATTTAAATAGATTATATTTTGGAATAAAAAAGTTATTTCGCTTATAAACTATTACTTAATATAACCATACATTTGAAAAACAATAAATAAATCAATCAATATCTCTAAAAAGCTTAATTTGTTCAAGCTTTAAATATTACTTTCTTTTTTTAGTTTTATTAAATTAAGTAAAATTATAATTTTTGGGGGTAAATTACAAGGAATAAATTAATTACAGTTAATAAAAATTAGCTAGCGAGCAATTAATTGATGATAAATACTGGCCATGAAATTAACACTAATAAAAAATATGCCAAATAATTAATTAGATCTATTTATTTATTTCTTACTTACTTTCGCTGTATTTATTTTGTAATAGTTGCTTCATTATCAAGATAAAATTATAATTTTAATATCTAAGTTAAATTAAAGAATTGAATTTATTTTTATTAGATATATAATAAAACCGTAATATCGTAGATTAATATTTTTCTAAATTAGTATTTCTTAATAGTGAGGTAAAATAATAAAATGATATAAACGAAGAAATTCTTTTGTTAATAAAATAAGTGAGCAAATTTTATTTACAACTAATCGTGTTTTTTGCCATACAAAGTCAATTTATTTATAATCAGGCAAAGTACAATGATAGAGCGTGGTGCAAGTTTTAATATATTTAAAACATTATTGATAAATGTAAAATCAAATATTATTCTAAATAACAAATATATTAGAATCTTAAACAAGCGTTATTTGTAAATAGCTATTAAATAATCTAAAATGAATGTATGTATTACTCTCTAATGATAATTTAATTAAAAGAACTATAACTTTATTCATATAAATACTTTAAGAAAATTGAATGCATGAATAATAATATAAAATAGAGTGGTCTTAGTAATTAATAGATAGATCGAAATATTTAATTGTTCGTTTCATTTTTTATTATTTTAAATATATTTGCTCTTCCCTAAAACAGTAAAATTAGGGAAAGAAGATGAGAGGGGGATATAATTTTAAAAATAAATCTTTTCGGAAGAGGAGCAATGATTAAAACACTCAATAGATCTGGGTTTCTAGGAGACCACTCAATAGATTCTCCCCTCCCAATCTTTAGGATATAACATATTATTTTATTTTTATTAATATTTTCAATAAATAAATATCTTGCTTTGAATAATATAAAAAATATAATTATTAAAATTGTTTTATTTTTATTAGTAATCAATATATATTTTTAACAAACTCACATTAGTTAATCTTCTCTTTAAATTTATTAAAAATGGATTGTTTTTTTTCTCATTTTTAAATACTAATAAAATTGATGAAATTAAAATTATTTTTAACTTAAATTTTTAATTTTGATGAATTATTTTATTCATAATTAATATACTTATTAATATAAAATTATATATAAAATACTTAATTATAATATTATGCTTTATTTTATAATATGATTCAAAGTAGAAGTTAGAAAATTAATAGCTTAAGAGAAGATGAAGGAAGGAAGGAATGAAGAAAGTGGGAAATGAAGATTTCAAAGAAGTTTAGACATAAAAGCCTATTAGATGATCCAACCACAAACTAATAAGATCTTTTCATCATCCTTCATAGAAGATTCGAATGTGATATCGCCCTTTGCGTAGAAGGCATTTTATTCATTCCAAGGCATAGTACACATACTATTAGCAACATGGGAGTTAATAATTTAAGTGATTGGAATGCCATCTCTAACTACATCAATCTTTTTGGGGAATTTGCAAGCATAGTTCAAGATAACATCAAGTCTGTTAGCACATGAAACAACGGGTTACAAAACCATTGGGGGTCTAGTCTAATCTGCATGCTTAACTATGAATCTTGGGGTACTTGCACAACTTCCAGAAATAAGATGTTCAACCTTACCAAGGATAACTCCTTTGTATCTAATCATAGCGGTTTTCTTGCAACACATTTCAATTTGAATGGGACAACCTTCGCTGGGTAGATTTTAGAACATGTAAGGAATTTCGGAGTGTTCATAGCATAAACAACAGCTCTTAGGGTTAAAGCAAGCGAGTTTGCATCCTTTTTCTCTGTAAATTTCGATTCTTCCAAAGCTTTAAGTTTCAACAAATGTGGTGGATTTACCATAGCAGAGGAAGCTTTCAGTGAATTTGAGGTAAGTAGTTTCAGAAGTCCAGTTCTAAGGAACATCGAATTATACCTTTGATAATACAGTGGCTTGTTATTAGCTTTAGATTTTTTAAAGTTTTTACTAGTATTCATAATTTGCTTGCTATTACTAGACATTTTAGAGAGGAACAACCTAATTATTTGTATCTTGCATAGGAATCATTTCTACTTTTTATTTAAGATAAGTTTTTTTGTTTTTAAGTATTTGTGTAGTTAGTTATTTTTTTTTGATTTAAATAGATTATATTTTGGAATAAAAAAGTTATTTCGCTTATGAACGATTACTTAATATAACTATAAATTTGAAAAGCATTTAAGAAATAAATCAATATCTCTAAAAAGCTTAATTTGTTCAAGAAGGTTTATATCTTACTTTCTTTTTTTAGTTCTATTAAATTAAGTAAAATTAAAATTTTTGGGGGTAAGTTACAAGGAATAAATTAATTACAGTTAAAAAAAACTAAGCGAGCAATTAATTGATGATAAATACTGGTCATGAACCAATAAAAACTTTGTCAATTAATTAAGTAGATCTATTTATTTCCTTCTTACTTAGTTTTGCTGTATTTATTTTGCAATAGTTGCTTCATTATCAAGATAAAATTATAATTTTAATATCTAAGTTAAATTAAAGAATTGAGTTTATTTTTATTAGATATATAATAAAACCATAATATCATAGATTAATATTTTTCATATATAAAAGGATGCTAAAATTAGTATTTCTGTATAGTGCGGTAAAATAATAAATTGACAGAAATGAAGAAATACTTTTGTTAATAAAATAAGTGAGCAAATTTTATTAACAACTTATTGTATATTTTGCCATAAAAAGTCATGCTATTTATAATCAGACAAAGTATAATGATAGAGCGCGATGCTAATTTTAATATATTTAGAGCATTATTGGTAAATGTAAAATCAAATATTTTTCTAAATAACAAATATATTAGAACCTTAAGCAAGCGTTATTTGTAAATAGCTATTAAATAATCTAAAATGAATGTATGTATTACTCTCTAATGATAATTTAATTAAAAGAACTATAACTTTATTCATATAAATACTTTAAGAAAATTTAATGCTTGAATAATAATATAAAATAGAGTGGCCTTGGTAATAGACAGATGAAATAATTTATTGTTCGTTTCATTTTTTATTATTTTAAATATATTTGCTCTTCCCTAAAACAGTAAAATAAGTGAAAGAAGATGAGAGGGGGATATAATTTTAAAAATAAATCTTTTCGGAAGAGGAGCAATGATTATAGTTTTTTAAGAGCTTTTAAAAATAAACATTTGACTTTATTCATAACCCTTCTATACTAATAGGCCTAATAATAATTAATTGTAATGAATAAATTAACTTTAAGACTAATAAAAGTTTGTTTTTTAACTGTATCTGATTAATTCAGCTCGCAAAATTTAGAAATTAAAAATATTTTAAGAAGAAAAAATAATTTTTTTTGTTTTTTAAATACAAAATAGTGGATTAATCATGACTTTACTCTTTATATATTTCAAAAATTATCTATCAAAAATATTAGTTTTTTTATTCTTAGAGAAAGTCATTATTTATTGACTATTTATTAAGTTTATAATAGATTTATTTCTTTATTTATTTAATATATTATGAACATATATATTTATTTATTCATTTTTATGATATTAGTTATTATAAAAAGACTAATTATTTTTTGGAAGAATTTGAATTTATTAAATGAATGAAAATTTATAATTACACTAAAATACAATAAATAGTACATTTAGCATGTTATATAAACAAATAATTATATTATATATATAAAGTAGAAATCATCAATTTTAATGGAAGGAAGGACAAGAAGATAATCAGGAAAATGTATTTCAAATAAGACGAGACATGTAAGCTTGTTAGACAATCCAACCGCACATCATCAAGATCTTTTCATCATCCTTCATTGATGGTTCAAATAAAATGTCGGCCTTTCCGTAGAAGGCATTTTGTTCATTCCAAGGTAAAGTGCACATACCGTTGGCTACATGAGAATTGACAATCTAAGTAATAGGAACGCCATCTCTAACTACATCAATCTTTTTGGGGTACTTACAGGCGTAGTTTAATATTGCGTCAATTCTATTGATGCAAGAAACAACAGGTATCAAAACCAAAGGAGATCTTGTTTAATCAATGTGCTTAACAATGAATCTTGGAGAGCTTGCGCAACTTCCAGAAATAAGACGTTCAACCTTACCAAGGATGACTCCCTTGTATCTAATCATAGCGGTCTTTTAGCAGCACATTTCGATTTGAATAGGACAACCTTCACTAGGGAGATTTTAGAACATGTAAGGGATTTCAGAGTGTTCATAACATAAGCAGCAGCTCTTTGTGTCAAAGCAAGCAAGTTTGCAGCCCTTTTCTCTGTAAAATTCAATTCTTCCAAAGTTTTAAGTTTAGATGAATGTAGTGGATTAACCATAGCAGAGGACTCTTTCAGTGAATTTGAGGTGAGTGGTTTCTTAAGTCCAGTTTTGAGGAACATCGAATTAGACTTTTGATAAAACAGAGGCCTGTTATTAACTTTAGATCTTTAAAAGCTATTGTTAATATTCATTAGTTATTTGCTAAGGTTAGACAACATATTATAAAGCGACCTATTAGTTTTCGGTTTATTGTGTAGGGATCATTTTAGCTTTTTTATGAATGTTATTTTTTAGAAATATTTTTTTTTAGTTGATTTTATTGATTTAATTGGATTATATTTTAGCATTAAGTTTTCCTTAGATTTATAATACTAGCTTCATTAAACGATAAAAGTTAAAACTGAAAATAAGGAACTTAATAACCTTCACTAATTCATCTAAATTATTAAAGGCTTAAGTATGACTATTTAATTAAAAAGAAATTAGTTAGTATTGATATTTTATATTTGGGGTAAGTAATAAGATATTAATTAATTAAATGATATTTTACTAGTACTTAGCAAATGATAAATTCTGGTTTTTATTAATAGTTAATTTAACTACTATCTTTTGACAAACAATAGAATCAGATGCTTGAATACAAGAGTTAAGAAAAGTAAAAACAGAACTTTGAAGTATTCAATAATCATAATATAATAATCTACTAATTTTTCAAAACGCAAATAAATGAAATAAGTTAAAATTTGAAACTTTTTTTTTATAACAAATAAAAAAACAAACACTGATTACAAAATTTTGTTTGACTCTAAAATTTAATACAGCCATACCTCATATTTAATGCCAAGCCAAATTTATTTTGTATTCAATATACTAATAAATAAAAGAAATTTTAATTGAATATTTAAAATTAATATCTTTTTTTTTATTAGATGAAATATTTTAAAATAAGGTAGATAAAAAAACTGACATTTTTATGTAAAAGAATCTATTAATCTAATAATAACGCTTTATACCCTTTTGCTTATTACCTTTCATATAATATAAATTTAAATGAGGGCCAATTATAATATGATATTAAAAGCTTGAAAAGTCAACTATTACTTAGTGATTGTAAATTATTTAATTAATCATTATTTTTATCAAATAGTACTTAATAATTGTCATTGTAAACATATTAATAATAATAATTTAGAGATAATAAATTAGATAATCTTACTTGCTATTGTCAATTAACTAATTAATTAGTACTATCAACTTCTAATTAATAAGATCTAGGTCGATAATAATGAAAAATAATTTAAAGTTACAAACTAGGAATTGAGCAAAATTAGTACAAATTAAAAAAGAGTATTTTATAGCTTTATTATAATCAAAAGCATCTTAGCTATTAATATTAGTTCATTGTAAATTTATAAAAATAAATTAAAAAGTGTTCATATATATATATGATTTTTAATTAATTATCAATGCCTTTAAATTTATATTCAAAATTCAATTTTTTATTACATTCATTCATTTATATATAATACAAAATAAATTACTCTATTAAATTAAAATCAAAAGAAAAATGTTAAATCTACAATAAAATAGCGCAGAAAAAATACTAAAAAAGTAAATTCTAATTTTTTTTAAATATTATAAAATAGTATATTTATTTTATTCAATATTATTAATATCTATACAAAAAAATTTTTTTGTTATTAGTAAAATTAATCAATATTTTTATCCATATTTTTTCTATCTATTTTTTGGCTTTTATTTGATTAATTTTAATAAATCTGCTTGTTAGGATTATTTACTTTGCTAATTTTTTATAAATTAATTCAAATCTAATATGTTTTCATTACTTTTGCTTCTTGAATTAGTTATTAAAACTAAAGCTGATTTTGATTACGCACGCTGGTAAAGAAAACAATAATTTGAAACTATTATTTTGCTATTAAAATATTGAATAAAAATGTTTTAGATATAAAATTTATTTTACATTCATTCATATTTACTTTCTTTTTTACAGCTAAATATTTACATTTAAATGAATCAAAGCATATTGATAATTATGCATCGAATATAATTGGTACTATTTCATAGCGTTTACTTACTCTAAGTTTTATTAAAATATTTAAGTTACTATAAAGAAAAATAAACTATGTAAAATATATAAGATTTTTTTTTTTGGTACTCGAAAATAATTAACAAAATTCAAACCATTTTATTAATATGTCAAAATATCATCAAACATTTATATTAGTCATATTTAAAGGCTATCAAATAATCAATATTCAAAAATAAGATTATTAGTTTTAACATCCTTTCATTTTTTATTTCTTTTAAACTAGCCTTGTAGTTATCTGTCAATCTTTAGCACTTAATTTAGTATTTATTAATTTTGAAACTTATAAATAGTATTTATTTTTTGATAAACGCACAAATTTAATTTAAATATTTTGAAATAGTATAGACGAAAATTTACTTATTTATTTACCTTAATAACTCATATAAATTTATTAAAAGTTTCAAAATTTATTTTTAGCAAATTGCAGTTTAAAATTTCAAATATTTAAGAAAAATCGAATACTATTACTTCTGTATGTGCTTGCTTGAGATCACTTTATATAACTTAAATTAGAAATATAATAAACAAAATATTGGCTGCGAATATTTTTGATTTAAGTAAAATCCACTCAAAAGCCCTAATATTATCTTTAATTTTTTATATCATTTATTTAGTTTTTTATTACTGACAGATTTTATCATATCATATAAACACTTACTAGGCAATTGTAAATTAGCCAGCCTATTAATAAAATCTAATAAGAAATTAATCAGTTATCAAATTAATAAATTTAGTGATAAAACAAACAAACAAACAAACAAACAAACAAAAATTGACACAGCTCTGAACAGTGAAAATTAATTAAGAGTACTTGAAATTAATAAATTACTTTGATTGGAGTAATCAAAAATTTGTTAATTAACTTCTTTTTGTCTAATAGCTAATAGGTTTGTTAAAATAAAATGTCTTATTATGAAAATATTAAAAAGTTCACATTGATAATACAAAATAACATGTAAAAACAATAATTTTATTCAAATTTATCTTAATAAGCTTGCTAATTAATTAATATTTTTCTTATTTTTCAATTTTTTTTATTATATTAGACCAATACTAATAAATAATATGCGATTTTATTATTAAAGGGATTTGATGCTTTTTTAACTTCTTTATTTGCTTTATATTTCAAACTAAAATTAACTTTAAAATTATGTATGACATTTTTATAATTTTTAAAATGTATTTGGATATTTTGAAAATTATTTTACACAAACAAACAAAGTTGATTATTTTAAATTCAATTTTTAGTAAAGAATTCATTATTTTTGAAAATTAGATTATTATTGCTGGATACAAACAACTATTACTACATTTTTACGCAACTATAACTATATTTATCACTTATTTTTAATATTAAAAATTTAGAGTAAAATTGCAAAATTTAATGAAATTATCTTTAAATATATACAGCCATACAAAAATATGTTAAAATTTATATAATAATTAAGAATATTATACTTTTTAATTTGCTTTGGCTATCAAATACCATATAAACAAATTAAACACAGAAAGTGAGACTATATATAGTATATAGTGAAAGTTATTTTTTGCTATCCTATATACATTTAACTTGTTAACAAATAATATATTAGTTAGATTTTTATAATTATAACCAAAGTAGAAATTCATTCATTATCAATTTGGTAGAAATAAGGGTTAAGAGGAAAAGAAATTTATTTCAAATAAGACGAGACATGTAAGCTTGTTAGACAATCCAACCGCACATCATCAAGATCTTTTCATCATCCTTCATTGTTGGTTCAAATAAAATGTCGGCCTTTCCGTAGAAGGCATTTTGCTCATTCCAAGGTAAAGTGCACATACCGTTGGCTACATGAGAATTGACAATCTAAGTAATAGGAACGCCATCTCTAACTACTTCAATCTTTTTGGGGTACTTGCAGGCGTAGTTTAATATTGCGTCAATTCTATTGATGCAAGAAACAACAGGTATCAAAACCAAAGGAGATCTTGTTTAATCAACGTGCTTAACAATGAATCTTGGAGAGCTTGCACAACTTCCAGAAATAAGGCGTTCAACCTTACCAAGGATAACTCCCTTGTATCTAATCATAGCGGTCTTTTAGCAGCACATTTCAATTTGAATGGGGCAACCTTCACTAGGGAGATTTTAGAACTTGTAAGGGATTTCAGAGTGTTCATAACATAAGCAGCAGCTCTTGGTGTCAAAGCAAGCGAGTTTGCATCCCTTTTCTCTGTAAAATTCGATTCTTCCAAAGTTTTAAGTTTAGACAAATGTAGTGGATTAGCCATAGCAAAGGACTCTTTCAGTGAATTTGAGGTGAGTGGTTTCTTAAGTCCAGTTTTGAGGAACATCGAATTAGACTTTTGATAAAACAGTGGCTTGTTATTAACTTTAGATCTTTAAAAGCTATTGTTAGTAGTCATTGGTTATTTGCTAAGTTTTAACTGCATATTGGATAGGGACAGTCTATTAAGTGTCGACTTATTGCATGGGGATCATTTTTATTATTTTTTTAGTTAAGTTTTTTTAGAAATATTTTTTTGTTATTTTGTTGCTTGTTTAATTTTTGAGATAAATAAATTATATTTTAAGCGAATGTTTTCAGTATTTTAAGTCTTGTTTGAATGAGAAGAAACTTAAAAATTATATCTAATTAACAAAATATCTACGCTCGATTATTAAATATAAAAATATAATTGACTTTAAATAGTACTATTTAATTAAAAGGGGATTTATGTGAATATATATATATTTAAGGGGTAGGTATAAATTAAGAAATTATTAAAAATATGATTAGTTAGTTTTTTACTAGTTGTTTTTAATACAGTCAAATCTGGTCAAAATTAGTAATAATTTGTTTATTAATTATTTTGACTGCTCTAAAATTATAAATTAAAGCAAGGTAAAATTAATTAAGATTTCGCTGCATAAACAAAAGTTTGATAAATTTCTTACTGAATTTTTATTCAGAACAAGCAAGATAAATAGCTAAATTAAAATTAGTTTAAAATAAATATATATATGTAGCTAGCTAGCTATCTAGAGGTTTGGAATGCTTTAATCTTTCGAATCAATAAAAATAAATTTAAAAAATAATGAAAATAAATATGTTTTTTTTAAATATCACGCAAGATCATTTGATAACTAGAATATATTTATTTTAGTGATAATTAACTAAAATAAAAAAGGAATAAATTAAATGAGTCTAAAAAAAATTATATTTGATTGATTTATAAAAAGCTTAAAAAATGTTATAAGATATTATTTTCCTTCTATCACTAATCAATCAATCTAAAAATTAAATCTATATCGTTATTTTAATTATTTTTTATTACTTACTATCATTTTTTGATAGATTATTCATTCATGAATGACCATGTAAATTTAGTACTATTACTTAATTTAATTTTTATACTGAAAACCATGATTTTGAATATAACTATTAGCTAACTAGTTAAGTAATTAATTAAAGAATAGAGAGCTTATATATATTTACATTGTCAAGTAGACTAATAAATTGTACATTAAAATTTAAAAGTAGTTTCAAAAAATTTATAGATTTTAATTTAATATGAATTTTTTATATATTATTTTTTTTATTTTAAAAGATTTTAGTTTGTTTGAATAAAATACGTACTTTATTGCCATTATTATAGTTTGTCTCTTTATAAAATAGTAAAATGTAATAAAAAGCCCATTTAGTTAATCAAATCCATATTAGTTACAATTAAAATCAGAATATAGGTTAAAGCGAATTAAATTTATAATAGAAATGATGATATTTATATAAACCATCAGAAATAAAAAAATAGTTGTTGAAATAGTAGATAGATATGAAAATTGCTATGGTAAAATATCATATTTGCTTTTTTTACTTCTGCTTTTTTGTTTGTTTGGTATTCAATTTTTTAGACAATCCTCAAAGGAGGTTGTAAGATAAATTAAAATAAAGAAGTATAATTGATAGTAAAAATATCATATAAAATTTCAGTATCTTAAAATATTTCTATTCATTTCAACCCTGTCTCATCAATATCAATGAAACTATCAATCAATAAATAAATCATAGTTGTTATATTTTTAAGCATTTCATATTTCTACTAAAAAAGAATAATTTAATAGGTTGGCTTAAGAATAATTTAATAGGTTGGCTTAAGAATAATAAACACTGCAAAAGCCCTGCAAACAAATACATAAATAAATATATTTTCAGAATGTTACAACGAAGTCCATATTAATTTATATCAAAAATAAATTTAGCGAAGTTATAAAATATAAGCGACATATTTTAAAATGATTTATTTTTCATGTTATCTCTTCATTTTGCTTTTTGAATATTTATCTTTGAAAAAAATTTCAAAATGTGCCAAATTCAAATTAGTTTAAAATCAATAAGAATAATCTAAATTTAAAATCTTTAAAATATATAATAAATAAAATGAAGTTATCAATAATAAAGTGAGTGAGTTTATGATAAGCGTTGATAAGGTGTTTTATTTCTATTGCAGCAATAAGAAATTTTTATTTTTTTGAATCTGTTAACACGATACAAAAGCTCAAAATATTTAGTGCTCAAAAAAAAAAAGATCCAAAAAACTAAAATACGCACATAACTCAAACTAATAAGGAAATACTTCTGCAGATTAAAATCAACTATTACTAGTAATTTTAAGTTATTTAATCAAACTATTAATTAGATAGAACAGATGCATGAATATAAAATTTTTACTATATTCAGTAATAGTAATTAATGTAATATTACTTGCTAATTGTAAATTAATAAATTTGTTCTAAGAAATCCCGAGTAAATAAGAAATTAGTCGATAAAAAGTTATTATTTTGAAGTTATAAAATATAAATTGTATTAATGATGTACTATCTCAAGAAAGAATAAATTAATTATCATTTTCTTAATAAAATGCATCACTCATTCATTCTTTCATTTTTCATATTTGCTTTAAATTTTTTAATTAATTTATCAAATATTATATTAAATAGAGTCAATCATGCTTTGTGTTGCGTATCAAATGATAATAATAAATCATTAAATTCAGCTAAAGAAAAAAGGGTTTATTTTTTTATATTTATCTTGATTGTTTGCTTTTTTGGAACAAACAAAGCATCTATTTTTATATTAAAGAAAAAGTCATCTTTCTAAATGGTGTTCAAATAATTATTTATATTTTACTAAGAATAAAATCTCTAAATTTAGTTCTTAATAAATTATTAAAATTAGTTTTATCACGCATTCATAAAAACCAAATATTATTTTAAATATTTTAAAATAATATTTAACTTGTTTTATAATTTTGTTTGTTTGTTTGATTTAGATTTTAATATTATTTATTTTTTATGACATGAAAATTGCTAAAAAGCCTAAAATTTATATTTTAATTTGTAATATAAATATTATAACTCATATATAATTTTATAAATCAAATACTCATTAAGTTACCATGATAGAAATCAAATGTATTTTAACATTAAATCTCCATAAATAGTAAGGATATTAAAAGCTTTGAGGTATCAATTATTTAGATTATTAAAGCTTATCGATAAAATAGATTTATTTTATAATTAATTTGCGTTACTAAAAGCGTTATATTTTAACCTTTAATTATCATTAAAGAATACTTAAATTACATTTAATTGATAATCTGATCCTTTTATATAATTCAATTTATATTTATTTCTTGCTATATTTTTTTTCTCCATATATCATAATCATTCAATATTGAAAACTTACTTCTACTTTGTTTAAATAAAATAGTTAGTTACTGAAATAAAAAAATAATTGTTTTTATTTTAATAAATACTTCAAGAAAAAGTAGAAAATAAACAAATAAATAAATTTATTTTATTTTATTTTTAAATTTTTTAAGTTAAACTATTGAAAAATTTACGATATAGAATATAAATATGCTTAAAAAAACACAAAAAATCATGGATTTTTTGCATAAATTAATTATATTTTTAGAAATGAACTTATTTAATTCATTCAAATAAGAATAGCCAATAACATCATAAGTGCTAATATTTAAAGATTTGCAGAATTTGAATAAGTATTAATACTTGAGGGTTATGAAGTTTCCTTATCTTACTTTTCTGAATTTTAATTGCTATTATTGCCTGATGAACCAGAGTTGATATTATTGCCTGATGAACCAGAGTTGCTACTACTATTGTCTGAAGAGCCAGAGTTGTTATTACTATTACCTGAAGATCCAGAATTACTGTTACTACCTGATGAACCAGAACTAGATGATCCTTCCTTAACACATCCAGCTCCATCCTTAGTTGTTGCAACATTGCCTGTATATCCGTACTTGCATTCACATTTGTTAACAGAATAACTTAAATATTCAGCATATTTATCAAAACATGTACAAAAACTTGGTGAGCCTTCATTATTATAAGAATTTTCAGGGCAAGGTTTACATGTTGCAGCTTTAGCTTCAGGGCCATATCCACCAGCCAGATCATAAACAAAGTAATTTTCAATACATCTATTGCAACTAGTAATAAATCCTTTTTCACCAGTGTTACAATCTCCTTTTAAGCATTGATTAGAGATAGTAAATTCAGGACACTTAGAGCATTTACCTCCATAAGCAGCATTTACTCCATAATATCCTTTATTACAAGCGCATTTACCATCATATTTAGAGGCATTATCAGCACATGCAGTTTCGCATCCTTTAACTCCAAAGCTATTTGCAACCTAGCCAGCATAACCTGGTTAGCAAGTGCAAGTTGTAATGGTATCTGATAATTTTGAAGCATAGCTATCATAACATCTGCAAGTTTCAATTGATCCGACACTTTGTTATACAGGAGTATAAGAATTTTCAGGGCATTTTTAGCATTAAGCTGGTTAACCAGTTTTTGAATCTGCTGCTTTTGTCATAAAGTAACCTGATTAACAACTATTGCAAAATGATGCATCCTTACCAATTTTTTCATAATCAAAAGGATTAGCACCTTCGCTTCCACAAGGTAGGCAAATTCTCTTACCACTAGAATTGTTCCAATAGTAACCTTTTTCGCATTCATAGCAAGCATCTTCTTCAGATCTGACATCTTCGTCTTATCTTGTAGTTAGAGAATGTTCAGGACATTTAGAGCAAGTAGCAGGTTTATCTTTAGTTGCTTTAACTGTAACATAGAAATTGTTTTAACATTTTTTACAAACTGCAGCGGTAGCTCCAGCAAAAGTGTTATAATACAAACCAGAAGTAGAACTAGTATTATCTGGGCATTTAATGCAATTATCAGCACTTTCACCATAGTATCCTTCCTTACAAGCACATTTTTCTGAAACTAATATACTATTTTCTGGGCATTGCTCTTCTGCTAAAGCAAATATGCACAATAATGCAAGTATTATGAGTTGCTTTTTCATTTTTTTTTTTTTGACTTATGGTTTTTATTTTTTAGATTGATTATTAATTTGATTTGAATTATATTTTTTATGTTTAATCTGTTTTGCAATTTATAGTTGTTTGAAGGCTTAGTTTTTTGTTTAATTTATTATAATTAGAGCCAAAATTAGTTTTAGAAAGTCATAAATTTGATAATTACTTCATCTTATTTATTAAAATTAAAAAAAGGCTGCAGAATTCAGTAATAGTTTAGGTATATTTATTTAACTGATTAATTTTTTAATAAATGAGTTGAGACAAATTTACTAGATTAGTTAATTAATTTGAATAATTCGCAATCTTTATAAACCAGCAAACAAACGGGTGAGATTCAATAAAAAAAGTAGACTCACAAAAGCTAGCAAAATGTTTGAAAATAAAAATAATTTTAAAAAATAACAAAGTAAATTTAAAATAATATCAAAATATTTATTCATATTTTTAGAATTAATTAGTGTGATTAAAAAACGTAATTTAATATTTTATAATTATAAAAAAATAAAAAATTGTTTATATAGATATTTATGAAGATACTTTCATAAATAATGAGTAATAAAAATTGATAGTAATAGTTATGCATGCTACAATTAATTATTTTTGCTCTTTCAAGCTATTAATCGCTAACGCATTAATTAATATTTTTATAAAGATATTTAATTTTTTTAAAAACAAGTTATCTTTTTTTATAATCTAAAAAAGTATTATTTAGTATATTTAAAAAATATTTTCACTACATACAGGGGATATTAATTAATTAGAGTAAAATGCCATTTCGATTTACAATAAGCAAAATTTAATGTTTTGGTATATTTTTATAAAAATAAATATTAAATTTCTCTTATAGTAAATCGAAATAGCATTTTACTCTATCTATATAAATGATTTTTAAAAGGTATGATAAATATTTTGGAGAAAAAAAAAAACTTTAATATAGTTTTATTTTATATTTTAAAACAAAAAACAATAATTTTTTGTTAGAAACATTTAATGATAAGAATTTTATACAAAAAAAATCTGAAATTTTTCGAAATGAAGTAAATATCATAATATAATTTGATAGAACTTTAATATTAGAGATACCTATTAATATTTAGTTCTAAACAGTTAACAAAATTTCTTTTTTAATAAAATAAAGATAAATAAAGTAAGTTATTATTCCTAGTTATTTCCTATTTCTAAATTGTTCTATTAATTAAAAAAAACTAACTAATTTAATAATTTATAAGTTTATTAGATTTTATCCGTATTGATTGATAAATTAATAATTTGGCTTATAATAAAAAATTAAGCTTATTAAAACAAATATAACTAACTAATTACACAAATCTCTTGATACTGGTGAGATATTTATGCAAAAATAACTTTATTAACTGAATTAATATTTTTATAAGTAAAAAATTTATTTTTTTGAAACTTCATTCAATAATTTATTAAGATATTTATTTTAGTAGTAATACAAATTTTGATAGTTTTTTATCTATTTAAATATTTACTAACAAATTTTCATTCAAACATGCTAAACAATATCTGGAATAAATTAATCAAACTGTACATTTAAATATATGAAAGTAATTTTAGCTTTAGATGAAATTAAACATCTTTATACTTTATAATTTTAAGCAGTAAAAACATAATTTTAACTTAAACTTAATGTATATATTGCATTGGATGATTGCTAAAATCAATACAGCTAAATAATTTACAAAAAATTAAAGAATATTAAATAACAACCGACACTTATTTTATTTCCTACAAACTTGATTAATTAATTTTATTTTAATTTTTATTATAAAATATTTGTTTTATCATTTTTAATTTAAATATGTGATTTCAGATATGAATTTTTAATTCATTTTGAATAGATTTTTATTTTTTTATAATAAATTTTTGAATGACATTTGGTTATACTTACTAACTAACTTCTGCATTTGTTTGCTTGAGAGCACTTTATATAACTTAAATTAGATATATAATAAAAAAAATATTGACTGTGGATATTTAATTAAAATCCACCCAAAAGCCCTAATATTATCTTTATTTATTTATTATCATTTATTTGGTTTTTTATTTATTATTAACAGATTTTATCATACCAATCAAATGTTTTCTTAGTAATTGCAAATCAGCCAGCTTAAAATCTAATAAGAAATTAATCAGTTTTCAAATTAATAAATTTGGTGATAAAACATTCAAAAAATAGACACAGCTTTCAAACATGAAAATTAAGATTAAAAAATCTGATTTATTAAATTATTTTTTGTTAATAGCTAATGAATTAATCATTAAAATGCCTTATTCTGAAAATAATATTTTTCTTTTAGCTTTATAATATTTAATGAATCCTAAAAATATGTGATTCTATTATTGATTTATTGATTTGAGGTGAGGTGAGGTTTTTTTAATTTCTTAATTTGCTAAGAATTTTAATTCCAATTAACTTTAAAATTAAGTATGATATAAATATGTTTTTATTATTTTTTTAAATGTATTTGAATATTTTTTAATTTATTTTCCATAACATTATTTTATTTTAAATTCATTTTTTAGTAAAGAATTCATTATTTTTCAAAAGTGAATTATTATCATTGAATACAAACAACTATTACTATTTTCTTGCACAACTATAACTAAATTTTTTAAATTAAAATTTTAGAGTATAAATACAAAATTTAATTAGTATATATAGCCAGACAAAAATAAATATGTTAAAATTTATATGATAATTAATAATATTATTTTCTTTAAAATGTTGCCTTTTTTCTTTTGTGTAAGTATTAAAAATTAAGTGGCGTCATTGATTGCTTCTATTATTAATTTAGACATTGAAAATTTGCTGATTAATAATTATAAATTTAATATTAGATATTTTTAATCAAATATTATTTCTTTCTTTTAGATTTTATTTACTTTTAAAAATGCATTGTACTTTTTTAACCAAGGAAAATTAATTAATTAATATATTTACTTACTATAAAACAATATATACATTTAGCTTATTAACAAATAATATCTTAGTTATATTTTTATAATTATAACCAAAGTAGAAGTTAGTTCATTCATTATCAATTTTGGTAGAAATAAGGTTTAAGAGAATAAAAAATTTGTTTCAAAGAAGACGAGACATGTAAGCTTGTTAGACAATCCAACCACACATCATCAAGATCTTTTCATCGTCCTTCATTGATGATTCAAATAATATATCAGCCTTTCCGTAGAAAGCATTTTATTCATTCCAGGGTAAAGTACACATACCGTTGGCTACATGAGAATTGACAATCTAAGTAATAGGAATGCCATCTCTAATTACATCAATCTTTTTAGGGAATTTACAAGCGTAATTCAAAATGGTATCAATTCTATTAGCGCAAGAAACAACAGGTACTAAAACTATAGGAGATCTTGTTTAGTCAACATGTTTAACAATGAATCTTGGAGAGCTTGCACAACTTCCAGAAATAAGACGTTCAACCTTACCAAGGATAACTCCCTTGTATCTAATCATAGCGGTCTTTTAGCAACACATTTCAATTTGAATGGGGCAACCTTCGCTAGGGAGATTTTAGAACATGTAAGGGATTTCAGAGTGTTCATAACATAAGCAGCAGCTCTTGGTGTCAAAGCAAGCGAGTTTGCATCCTTTTTCTCTATAAAATTCGATTTTTCCAAAGTTTTAAGTTTAGACAAATGTAGTGGATTAACCGCAGCAAAGGAATCTTTCAGTGAATTTAAGGTATGTGGTTTCTTAAGTCCAGTTTTGAGGAACATCGAATTAAACTTTTGATAAAACAGTGGCTTATTATTAACTTTAAATCTTTAAAAGCTATTGTTAGTAGTCATTGGTTTGCTAATTCTTGGTAGCGTATTCAAGAGGAACAACCTATTAAGTGTTAACTTATTGTATGGGGATCATTTTTATTATTTTTTTTAATTTAAGTTTGTTTAGAAATATTTGCTTATTGTTTTTATTGCTAATTAAATTTTTTTAGATTAATAAATTATATTTTATGTAAATGTTTTTTGTATTTGAAGTCATGTTTCAATAAAAAAGAAACTTAAAAATAGTATTAAAGTAACAATTAAAATCCCCTCATAAATTTAGATTTTTATTGCTGACAGATTTTATCATATCATTCAAACGCCTATTAAGCAATTGCAAATTAACCAGCTTAAAATCTAATAAGAAATTAATCATTTATCAAATTAATAAATTTAGTGATAAAACATACAAAAATTGACTAGCTCTCAAGGTTGAAAATTAAGACTAAAAAATTTGATTAATTAACTTCTTTTTGGCTAATAGTTAATCAATGAATGAATTAGTTAAAATGTCCTATTCTAAAAGTTCACGTTTATATAAAAAAATAACAGGTAATGACAATAATTTTATTAAAAGTTATCTTTATAAGCTTGCTAATAAATTATAATTTTTCATATCTTTCTTTTCTTAATATGTGATTATATTTATTAATGGATTTATGGTTTTTACTTCTTAATTTGCTAAAAGTTTAAAATTCCAATTTGCTTTAAAGTTAAGTATGTTTTGAATATATTTTTTATATATATTCGAGTATTTTTTTTTTAATTTATTTTGCATAAGATTATTTTAAATTCATTTTTTAGTAAAGAATTCAATGAAAAGTTAATTATTGTTGTTGAATACAAACACCTATTACAATCTTATTTCGCAACTATAATTATATTTTTAATATTAAAAATTTTAGAGTATAAATACAAAATTGAATGAAATAATCTTTTAACATATATAGTGATACAAAAATATATTAAAATTTATATAATGATTAAGAATATTATTGTCTTTTTTCTTAATTTAAGGTGAACATAATTTTTATTTTTTTATTTTTGGCACCTTAACTAAGAGGATTGAAGGTATTATATTCTTTAAAATGTTGCCTTTTTTCTTTTGTATAAGTATTAAAAATTAAGTAGCGTCATTGATTGCTTCTATTATTAATTTAGACATTGAAAATTTGCTGATTAATAATTATAAATTTAATATTAGATATTTTTAATCAAATAATATTTCTTTCATTTAGATTTTATTTACTTTTAAAAATGCATTGTATTTTTTTATCCAAGGAAAATTAATTAATTAATATATTTACTTACTATAAAACAATATATACATTTAGCTTTTAACAAATAATATCTTAGTTATATTTTTATAATTATAACCAAAGTAGAAGTTAGTTCATTCATTATCAATTTTGGTAGAAATAAGGGTTAAGAGAATTAAAAATTTGCTTCAAAGAAGACGAGACATGTAAGCTTGTTAGACAATCCAACCGCACATCATCAAGATCTTTTCATCGTCCTTCATTGATGATTCAAATAATGTATCAGCCTTTCCGTAGAAAGCATTTTATTCATTCCAGGGTAAAGTACACATGCCGTTGGCTACATGAGAATTGACAATCTAAGTAATAGGAATGCCATCTCTAACTACATCAATCTTTTTAGGGAATTTACAAGCGTAATTCAAAATGGTATCAATTCTATTAGCGCAAGAAACAACGGGTACTAAAACTATAGGAGATCTTGTTTAGTCAACATGCTTAACAATGAATCTTGGAGAGCTTGCACAACTTCCAGAAATAAGACGTTCAACCTTACCAAGGATAACTCCCTTGTATCTAATCATAGCGGTCTTTTAGCAACACATTTCAATTTGAATGGGGCAACCTTCACTAGGAAGATTTTAGAACATGTAAGGGATTTCAGAGTGTTCATAACATAAGCAACAACTCTTGGTGTCAAAGCAAGCGAGTTTGCATCCTTTTTCTCTATAAAATTCGATTTTTCCAAAGTTTTAAGTTTAGACGAATGTAGTGGATTAGCCATAACAGAGGAATCTTTCAGTGAATTTGAGGTGAGTGGTTTCTTAAGTCCAGTTTTGAGGAACATCGAATTAAACTTTTGATAAAACAGTGGCTTGTTATTAACTTTAGATTTTTAAAAGCTATTGTTAGTAGTCATTGGTTTGCTAAGTCTTGGTAGCGTATTCGAGAGGGACAACCTATTAAGTGTTGACTTATTGCATGGGGATCATTTTTATTATTCTTTTTAAGTTAAGTTTGTTTAGGAATATTTGCTTATTGCTTTTGTTGCTAGTTTAATTTTTTTAGATTAATAAATTATATTTTAAATAAATGTTTTCTGTATTTGAAGTCATATTTCAAAAAAAAAAAGAAACTTAAAAATAGTATTAAAGTAACAATTAAAATCCAGTCATAAATTTAGATTTTTATTACTGACAGATTTTATCATATCATTCAAACGCCTATTAAGCAATTGCAAATTAACCAGCTTAAAATCTAATAAGAAATTAATCATTTATCAAATTAATAAATTTAGTGATAAAACATACAAAAATTGGCTAGCTGTCAAGCTTGAAAATTAAGATTAAAAAATTTGATTAATTAACTTCTTTTTGGCTAATAGTTAATGAATGAATTAGTTAAAATGTCTTATTCTAAAAGTTCACATTTATATAAAAAAATAACATTTAAAAACAATAATTTTATTGAAAGTTATCTTCATAAGCTTGCTAATAAATTAGAATTTTTCTAATCTTTTTTTCTTAATATCATATTATATTTAACCAATACTAATAATGTGTGATTTTATTTAATAATGAATTTAAGGTTTTTTAACTTCTTTTTGCTAAAAATTTAAAATTCCAAATGGCTTTAAAATAAAGTATGTTTTGAATATATTTTTTTTATGTATTCAAATATTTTTTTAAAATTTATTTTACTTAAGATTATTTTAAATTCATTTTTTAGTAAAGAATTCAATGAAAAGTGAATTATTATCGTTGAATGCAAGCAACTATTACTATCTGATTTCGCAACTATAAAATTTTAGAGTATAAATAAAAAATTTAATGAAATTATCTTTTAACATATATAGTCATACAAAAATATATTAAAATTTATATAATGATTAAGTATATTATACTATTCAAATTGTTGTATTTTTTAATTTTGTATAAGTACAAAATAGTAGGGTGATTGATTAATCAATAGGTTGTGTTATTAAGTTAGTTGATAATTTATTTTTAATATTAAATTTACACTACTTTATTTTATCTTATCTTACAACCTCCTTTGAAAATTATCATAAAAATTTAATATCAAAAGAAAGTAGAAGTAAAAAAATAAATATGATGCTTTACTATCTTTTAATTCAGAAGCTAATTTTTTATTTCTCAAAGTATGTATATAATAATAAGTATAAATAAATATAATCATTTTTATTATAAATTTAATTTGTTTTAACTTATATTTTAATTTTTAATCATTGCTGATATGGATAAGATTAGCTGCACTTTTCATTATTTTTTACTATTTTAATAAGAAGCAAAACTATAATAATCGTAATAAAGCCCTTTATTTAAACTTGCTAAAACCTTTTAAAATAAAGAAAATAATATAAAAAAAATTCATTATAAATTATAGCCTATAAATTTTGAAACTATTTTTAAATTAATTATTATTTAAAATTTATTAGTCTATTTAATAATGTAAATACTTAGATGTTATTCATTAACTAATAATCTAATAGTTATATTCAAAATCACAAACAAGTGTTAAGCGCAAAAATTAAATAAAGTTAATAGTACTAAATTTACAAGGTTGATTGAAGAATGAATAAATAATCTATCAAAAAAAGAGAGTAAATATTTCTAGACTCATTCATTTCATTTATTCCTTTTTTACTATATTTATCTCTAAAATATATGTATTCAAGTTATCAAATGCTATTGTATGATAATTAAATTAAAATAAAGAAAACATTCTCCATATTTTTGTAATTTAATTTAATAAAAATTAAAGCATTCCAAAATCTTTAGTTTCATATTTATATTTTAAACTAATTTTAATTTGGCTATTTAGCTTAGCTCCTACTAAAAAAATAAGTAAGAAATTTTAGCAAACTTTAATTTTGCATTTACTTTGCTTTATAATTTTAGAGCAGTCAAAAAAATGAATAAACAAATTATTGCAATTTTAACCAGATTTGACTTTTATTCGCCAACTAGTAAAAGGTTAGTCACATTTTTGATAATTTTTTTTATTTAAACCCACCCCTTAAATATATTAATATAAATCCCTTTTTAATTAAATTGTACTATTAAAAATCAAAATTATAGTTTTATAATTAATAATTTAATACAGATATTCTGTTAGTTTAATACAATTTTTAAGCTTCTTCTTTATTTATTGATGCTACTTAAAATACTGATAACATTCATTTAAAATATAATTTATTTATCTAAAAAAATTCAAATAACAATAAAACTTATAAAAAAATATTTTCAAATAAACTTAGCTTAAAAAAATAATAAAAATGATCCCCATGCAATAAGTTAACAATTAATAGGTTGTCCCTCTCGAATATGCTACCAAAACTTAGTAAACCAATGACTACTAACAATAGCTTTTAAAGATATAAAGTTAATAACAAGCCACTGTTTTATAAAAAGTTTAATTCGATGTTCCTCAAAACTGGACTTAAGAAACCACTCACCTCAAATTCACTGAAAGATTCCTCTGTTATGGCTAATCCACTACATTCGTCTAAACTTAAAACTTTGGAAAAATCGAATTTTACAGAGAAAAGGGATGCAAACTCGCTTGCTTTGACACCAAGGGCTGCTGCTTATGTTATGAACACTCAGAAATCCCTTACATGTTCTAAAATCTCCCTAGCGAAGGTTGCCCTATTCAAATTGAAATGTGTTGCTAAAAGACCGCTATGATTAGATACAAGGGAGTTATCCTTGGTAAGGTTGAACGTCTTATTTCTGGAAGTTGTGCAAGCTCTCCAAGATTCATTGTTAAACATGTTGACTAAACAAGATCTCCTATAGTTTTAGTACCTGTTGTTTCTTGCGCTAATAGAATTGATACAATTTTGAACTACGCTTGTAAGTTCCCTAAAAAGGTTGACGTTGTTAGAGATGGCATTCCTATTACTTAGATTGTCAATTCTCATGTAGCCAACGGTATGTGTACTTTACCTTGGAATGAGCAAAATGCCTTCTACGGAAAGGCTGATATTTTATTTGAATCATCAATGAAAGATGATGAAAAGATCTTGATGATGTGCGGTTGGATTGTCTAACAAGCTTACATGTCTCGTCTTCTTTGAAACAAATTTTTTATTCTCTTAAACCTTATTTCTACCAAAATTGATAATGAATTTCTACTTTGGTTGTTATAATTAAATTAAAAATTTATTCTAAAAAATACTGAGTAAAAAGGAAATTAGTCAATTAAAAATTCTTATATTATTTAGAAGTTATAAAATATAAATTATATTAATTAATTATGTACTATAAATATATCTATCTATCTATCTATCTATCTATCTATCTATCTATCTATCTATCTATCTATCTATCTATCTATCTATCTACCTACCTAATTATCTATCTCAAGAAATATTATTTTATAATTTTCTTTACGAAAGGCATCATTCATTCATTTTTCATAATTGCTTTAAAACTTTTAATTAATTTATCAAGTATTAAATTAGATAAAGTAAATTATGCTTTATGTTGCATATCAAAAAATAGTAAGAAATCAATAATTTCTACTAAAGAAAAAAACGATAGTTTTATAATATTTATCTTGATTGTTTGCTTTTTAGAACAACCAAAGTGTTTTATATTATATTAAAGGAAAAAAACATCTTACTAATTAACATTAAATTAACAATTTATCCTATTTAAATTAAATTTATACATTTATGTTCTTAATTGGAGTAATGGTTTATCTTGAATCCATAAAAATTGTGTTTCATTTAACCCTTACTATTGTTTAACTATTAAGATAATAAATGGCTAAAAAAGCCTAAAATATGTATCTTAGTCTGATAAATAAATGAATCACATAATAATTTTGTAAGTTAATAGTCATTAAGTTAATATTATATAAAGTAAATGTATTTTTACATTCAATTTCAATAAATAATGATGAAATTAAAAGCTTTGAGGTAGGTATTTACAATATTTAGATTACTAATGTTTATGTATACAAATTTAGTTTTATAATTTGCAATACTAAAAGACATTTATTTATATTTTAAGCTTTATAAATCATGAATGAGGGATACTTACTTAAAATACTTGTAGTAAGTAATATGATCCTTGAATATAATATATATTTCACTGTTGTAAAAAAAGTTTATTCTCCATTTATTATAATCAATCAATATTGATAACTTCTACTTTTTTTATATAAAATAGCTTCTGTAAACAAAAAATTGTTAATACTTTAATATATATAAAGAAAAATAGATAAAAAATTAAATAAATTTATTTTATTTTTAACATTTTTTTAAGTTAAACTTTTGAAAGATATAAATTGATTTTATAATTATGAACAAATATCAAAATTCTTATCAATTAAAAAAATTACTTGCTTGATCGATCACTTATTATCAATAATCAAGTATTTTTAAAACAACAAATTTCTCTTTATGTTCAAATCAGAGATGGTAAAATAAATTAAGAGTAGTAATTTTATAAACTAGTAGTTCGCAAAGTATATAATAAATAGAGTTCCAACTCAAAAATTGGAGATCATGAACCTATAATTATATAAATTTTATGTTTGTTTGAGTAATAGTTGATTTAAATAGTAATACATACAACAAACACTCATATTTATATATATATATTCAAAGTTAATAAATAAACTTTAACTTTTTTTGGTCAATTAAATGATAGAAAAATAATTAGAATGCATACTACATTTTTTGTATTGCTTTAAAAAAATGAGAATGATAAGTAAAATTATAATTGTTACACTAGCTGGTTCTAATGTTAATATTACCTACGCATTAAATTATATGTTAATTTAATTGACTACTACTAGTAAATTTTTAGATCAATAATAAAACAGCTTTGATTTCGCATCACTATCCAACAGAATTTTTTACTGTTTTATTTTTTAATTTGTTAAAACATGTATTTTTAGAGCTATTTAAATTTAAGTCACAATTTTTATTCATTCTCCATTTTATTTGACCATATTACATTAATTATAAATTTATTCAAAAATGAATACTTTTTTGACCTTCTTCGCTGTTATAAAACAAACTTCTTACTTTATTATTAAAATATCTATGCTTTTATTAAATAAATATCAACTTCAAATTGTTAATATGGCTCTAATCTAATCAAGGATTAATAAAGCATGATATCTCAATTAGATAAAATATTTTTTGATTATCGATTACACCTCTATATTTTACCTATATATATTTTATTATCAACTTATATTATTACTCATAAAAGTTGTTGCTTCATAAATTACTTTGAATCTAATTTATGCCATTTTTATAGAGTAAAATTTTGAATGCAATAAATAATTAATGAATTTATCTTACAATGATAATAAATTTTTTTTTAATTTTTTTTTTTGATCTTTAAGCTATTTGAATGAAAGCTAAAAAAATAGTACAAGCTAAATTTTTTATTGGTTAAAACTAGATATTAAAATGAACTATAACTAATAAAATCATTGATTAATAAGTAAATTATTAAGATAATTAGTACTAACAAAATTTAAATAAAGTAATTATTTATTTTATCAAGTTATATTAAGCTAATCCATAAGAATTAATTAACTAGTTGCTGACTAATCTTATTGAATGTAAATTTATAAATTTTTACTAATAAATACTGACTAAATGAGCAAATTAATTAGGATACATTAAAAAAATACATGTAAAATAAGTATATATATAAGTTTCAAATTAATATTTTTTATAAAGGCTTTTTGTAATATATTCCTTTTTTGGTAGTGCAGAAAATTTCATTCATTTTTTTCTTCTTTTAGAAGAAAGATTTTGAAAATGATCAGTACTGCGACGAGGGTGAAACGAATTGATTTAAAAACAATCGCCTAAAATAAATTAAATTTTGATATTATATTTATACTACTTTATTTTATTATGTTTTATCTTACAACCTCCTTTGAAGATTATCACAAAATTATAATATCAATTAAAAAAAGCAAATATCATATTTTACTATCTTCAATTTCAAAAACCAATTTTTTAGTTCCAGTATTTTATTATAATAAGTATAAATGAATACAATCATAATTTCTATTACAAATTTAATTCGATTAAAGCTATACTTTGATTTGAATGATAACTAACATGGATTTGATTTTCTGCGCTTTTAATTATTTTTACTATTTTTGAAAGAAACAAAACTATAAATATCATAATAAAGTCCTTTATTCAAACAAACTAAAACCTTTTAAAACAAAATAAATAATATGAAAAATTCATATTAAATTCAAATCTACAAATGTTTTTAAACTATTTTTAAATTTTTTTAAATATTTATTAGCCTATTTCACTATATAAATACTTAGACGCTATCTATTAATTATATTCAAAATCATAGGTGTTGAGTGTAAAAATTTAATTAAGGAAGAGTACTAAATTTATATGGCAATTGAACAATTAATAATCTATTAAAAAAAGATATTAAATATTTCTAGACTCATTCATATTATTTATTCCTATTTATTTTAGTTAGTTAATTATCTCTAAAATAAATGCATTCAAATTATCAAACACTGTTACGTGATATTTAAAATAAAGGATAAATATTTTCCATATTTTTACTATTTGATTTAATAGTTCAAACAACAAAAGCCTTCAAAAATCTTTCCTACACATTTATATTTTAAACTAATTTTAATTTGATTATTTAGCTTAGCTCCTACTAAAAAATTTAGTAAGAAATTTAGCAAACTTTAATTTTGCAGTAAAATCTTAATTTTACCTTGCTTTAATTTATAATTTTCGTACAATCAAAATAATTAATAAACAAATTATTGCTAATTTTAACCAGATTTTACTTTTATTAAGCACTAGTAAAGAGATGGATTTATCATATTTTTGATAATTTATTTATTTAACCTACCCCTTAAATATATGTTAATATAAACCCCTTTTTAATTAAATTGTACTATTTAAAATCAAAATTATATTTTTATATTTAATAATTAAACACAGATATTCTGTTAGTTTAATACAGTTTTTAAGTTTCTTCTTTATTGAAGCAAGATAGACTTAAAATACTGATAACATTCACTTAAAATATAATTTATTTATCTAAAAAATTAAAATAATAATAAAACTCGTAAAAAAACAAACAAATATTTTTAAATAAACTTAGCTTAAAAAAGTAATAAAAATGATCCCCATTCAATAAGCCAACACTTAATAGATTGTCCCTCTTGAATATGCTGCCAAAGCTTAGCAAACCAATGACTACTAACAATAGCTTTTAAAGATCTAAAGTTAATAACAAGCCACTGTTTTATCAAAAGTTTAATTCGATGTTCCTCAAAACTGGACTTAAGAAACCACTCACCTCAAATTCACTGAAAGATTCCTCTGCTATGGCTAATCCACTACATTCGTCTAAACTTAAAACTTTGGAAAAATCGAATTTTACAGAGAAAAGGGATGCAAACTCGCTTGCTTTGACACCAAGGGCTGCTGCTTATGTTATGAACACTCTGAAATCCCTTACATGTTCTAAAATCTTCCCAGCGAAGGATGTCCTATTCAAATTGAAATGTGTTGTTAAAAGACCGCTATGATTAGATACAAGGGAGTCATCCTTGGTAAAGTTGAACGTCTTATTTCTGGAAGTTGTGCAAGCTCTCCAAGATTCATTGTTAAACATGTTGATTAAACAAGATCTCCTATAGTTTTAATACCTGTTGTTTCTTGCGCCAATAGAATTGATACAATTTTGAACTACGCTTGTAAGTTCCCTAAAAAGGTTGACGTTGTTAGAGATGGCATTCCTATTACTTAGATTGTCAATTCTCATGTAGCCAATAGTATGTGTACTTTACCTTGGAATGAGCAAAATGCCTTCTACGGAAAGGCCGACATTTTATTTGAACAATCAATGAAGGACGATGAAAAGATCTTGATGATGTGCGGATGGATTGTCTAACAAGCTTACATGTCTCGTCTTCTTTGAAACAAATCTCTCTTTCTCTTTCTCTTAACCATTAATTCTACCAAAATTGATAATGAATAATTAATTTCTTTTTTGGTTATAATTAATTTTAAATTAATAAATTTGTTCTAATAAATACTAAATAAAAAGGAAATTAGTCTATAAAAAGTTATTATATTATTTTGAAGTTATAAAATATAAATTATATAAATTATGTACACTATCTCAAATATTTTATCTTATTCTTAATGAAATGTATCGTTTTTCAATTTGCTTTAAAATTTTTAATTGATTTATCAAACAAATATTAAATAAATAGAGTCAATCATGCTCTTTGTTGTATATCAAAAAATAATAAGAAATCAATAATTTCTACTAAAGAAAAAAGGTTAATTTTTGTAATATTTATCTTAATTGTTTGCTCTTTATAACAAGCAAAGTGTCTTAATATTATATTAAGGAAAAAGATATCTTTAGTAATGGAGTTAAAATGATAATTTATGTTGGATTAAAAATAAAATCTATAAATTTATATTCTTAATTAAAGTAATTTTTATCTTACATGCAAAAAATAAAATATTATTTTAATATTTTAAATTATTTTTGATTTAATCCTTAAAATTGTTTATTTTTTATGATATGGTAACTGCTAAAAAAGCTTAAAATTTATATATTAGCCTGTAAAATAAATATAGCGCATAAGAATTTAGTAAGTTAATAGTCATTAAGTTAACAAAAAAATAAAGCAAATGTATTTATACATTTAATTTCAATAAATAATTATAAAACTAATTACTTTGAGGTATCCATTAATTATAATGAATATTGATAACTTCTACTTTGTGATACTGCTTTGAATGAATAAGAACAAACAATTAAATGAATACAAAGCGCTAATCAAATGATATATAAAGACCTATTTATAAAAAATGTCATATCATATTTTTAATTTATAGATGTACTGCTTGCTCTACTCTACAAAATTACTATTTTTTTAAACTCTAAAGTTTTAAAAAATATTTAGTATTTGAATACATTTTTTGTGAATAAGTTATAATCAAATAGAATAAAGATTAGACTATCATGATTAATTATCATTTAATTATTAGTAATTTGATTTAGATAGTTCTTATAAGCTTAAAAAGTTATTAAACACAAATAAAAGATTAAAATCACTAAAAGGATAAAAAATTAAATTTAACTTCTTATTTTGATTAAGTCATTTTGACTGTTTTATTAGTGATCAATCCATAAGGCGACTAGTAATTTAATTTGTACTAGTTTTCCAATTTAATTAAACCAGTATATGATTTCATTAATATTGGATAATGTTTACTACAATTAGAGTATGCTTACGCAAGCATTATAATTTTACTTAATATCTTTAGATTAATAAAATGTCATCATGATTTTTCTAAGCATATTTTAGTCAAAATGAAATAATCTTTCTTAATTATTATTTTTAGTATTCAAAAAAAAAGTTAATATTTTATAATTTCTATATTAAAATGCTAAGTTTGATAGGAAACTGACGAAATTTCAAGTTTTAAGTTTAATTTTTTACTAACAAATATTGTTTATTGTTAATCTATTCTTAGATTAATTCTAAAATAAAAAATATTTTTTTACAAAAAATAGACGTTTTCAAGAAATTAGCATTTAATATCAAACAATTTATTGTTTAAAATTTAAATAGTAAAATAGATTAAAAATGGCTAATAAATATATATATTATACCCAAATTATTTAGATATTTTGCTATTGTTTATCTTAATTTTCTTTGCAATTAATATAGGTAAGATTAATAATTTTGGCTTTTTTATTATTGATCAATCCATAAAGCGACTAGTAATTTAATTTGTACAGTTTTCTAATTTAATTAAATTAGTATATGATTTCATTAATATTGGATAATGTTAACTACAATTAGATTATGCTTACGCAAGCATTATAATTTTACTTAATATCTTTAGATTAGTAAAATGTCATCATGATTTTTCTAAGCATATTTTAGTCAAAATGAAATAATCTTTCTTAATTATTATTTTTAGTATTCAAAAAAAAGTTAATATTTTATAATTTCTATTTTAAAATGCTAAGTTTGATAGGAAACTGACGAAATTTCAAGTTTTAAGTTTAATTTTTTACTAAAAAATATTGTTTATTGCTAATATATTCTTAGGTTTGATTAATTTAAAATGATACAAAAAATAAACGTTTTCAATAAATAAGCATTTAGTATCAAACATAATATTATTTAAAATTTAAATAGTAAAATAGATTTATGATGGCTAATAAAAGTTATATTATACACAAATTACTTTGATATTTAGCTATTGTTTATCTTAATTTCCTTTGCAATTAATTTAGGTAAATTAAATACAATAATAATACTATAAAAACATATTAACTATTACTTAAAGATTTTTTGATTGTAATCAATAAATTAAAGATTAATGAGTGAATATTAATTAATAGTTAATGATTCTACCATTATTTTATAATATTCAACTCTTAATCTTACATTTGTTTGGAGTTAATAATAATTAAGCACATTTTATTCTAAAATAATAATTATAAATTTAAAATTTAAAATAGGAAATTACATAATAAATTTAAAACAAAGGTTTTATGATAAAAATTAAAATAATATTATTTATTTAATTAGTCTTCATTATATCAAATATAGGGGTTAAATTCATATTTTCCCACTTTTCTACAAGAATTTAATACTTGGAAGTAATTTATCTACTTTAAAAAGATTGATTTTGCGTAGAATTTATAAGCAATAAATCTTAAAATAAAATATTAATTAGAGTTATTAACTCGAGTTAATAAAAAACTCGTTACAGCTCTGCTTCATGCTATCTTACAAACATATATCAATTTTATGAAAAAAATTAATGAATGAATAAACTAATCTTTATTTACAAAAAAAATATAAATAAATAAATATGCTTATACATCAAAAATCTAAATTTTTATGAATGAATTAATTTTATTTTTAGAAATAAATTTATTTAATTTATTCAAATTAAGATAGCTAATAGCATCATAAGTGCTAAAATTTTAAGATTTGCAGAATTTGTACTAACATTAATACTTTAGGATTCTGAAGTTTCCTTATCTTTCTTTTCTGAATTTTCATTGCTACCTGAAGATCCAGAATTAGTGTTACTACTATTACCTGAAGATCCAGAATTAGTGTTACTACTATTACCTGAAGATCCAGAATTAGTGTTACTACTATTACCTTAAGATCCAGAATTACTGTTACTACCTGATGAACCTGAGCTAGATGATCCTTTCTTAACACATCCAATTTCACCCTTTTTTGTTGCTGGATTTCCTGTATATCCGTACTTGCATTCACATTTTGTACTGCTGTAATTTAATTTTTCAGCAAATTAATCAAAACATTAACAAGAACCCATTGCGCCTTCTTTATTATAAGAATTTTCAGGACAAGGTTTGCATGTTGCAGCATGTTGATTAGAACTAGTCTCACCAGCAACTTCTGAAACATAGTAATTTTCAATACATTAATAGCAACTATTAAGGTTTGCTTTTTCACCAGTATTACAACCATGACATTGATTAGAGGTAGTAAGTTCAGGACATTTTTCGCATATATCTCCATAATTAGCACTCTTTCCATAATATCCTTTATTGCAAGCACATCTACCATCATATTTGGAGGCATTATCAGCGCATGCTGGTTCACATCCTGATTTATATCTATCATTAGATGCTTACCCAGTATAACCTGCTTTACAAACACAACTTTGAACGGTATCTGATAATTTATCGGCTAAGCTATCGATACAACCGCAATTTGCAATTGATCCTACTTCTCTTTATGGACCAGAACCAGATTTTTCTGGGCATTTTGAGCATTAAGCTGCTTAACCAGTTACTGGGTCTGCAGCTTTAGTCATAAAGTAACCTTCTTTGCACATTTTACAGAATGATGCATCTTTTCCTGCTGTTTGCTTATCTAAAGGAGCAGCACCCTCGCTTCCACAAGGAAGGCAAACTTTTTTACCATCTTTATTATTCCAATAGTAACCATCTTCACATTCCAAGCAAGCTTTATCTTCAGTTGTGACATTTATTCCTCTTGTCGCATATGTAGTCATGGAATGCTCAGGGCATTAAGTGCAAGTAGCAGGTGATTGCTTAGTTCCTTTTACTGTAACATAGTAGTTATATTAACATGTATTACAATCTGCAACTGTAGAATCAGGACGGGTGTTATAATAACCAGGAGTAGAATTGGTATTATCTGGGCATTAAACACATTTATCAGCACTTACACCATAGTATCCTTCTTTACAATAGCATTTCTCTGATTTTAAGAAACTATTTTCAGGGCATTCTTGTTAGGCTAAAGCAAATATGCCTAACAAAGCAAGTATTATGAATTATTTTTTCATTTTTTTATTGAACTAAAGGTTTTTATTTTTAGATTGATTATTAATTTGATTTTAATTATAATTTTTTGTTTTATTTGTTTTGCAATTTATAATAGTGTGAATACTTGCTTGGGTAAATACAGTTTGAACTAAAATTAATTTTAGAAAGTTATAAATTTTGATAATTTCTTCATAGTACTATTTAAAAAGGCAGCAGCATTTAGTAATAGTTTGGGTATAATTTAACTGATTGATGTTTAATAAATTAGCTGAGTTGTATTTGTAATATTAATTAATTTGATTAAAGCTTGAGTATTAGCTTTTAATAAAATTGATACTTTTAATAAACCAACGAGTGAGTTAAATTTTGTTTAAATCGTCTAAAACTAGTGTGGATTAATTTAAATCAATAAATAAATTGGCTTTAAAAAAGCTAGTAAAATATTTTGAAATATAATTTTGAAAAATAACATAGTACATTTACAAATTCAAAATATTTTAGTAACCTCAATATTTAAAAATGAGTATTGTAAAAAACTTAATTTAATATTAAACAAGTAATAAACAATCTATCTTTATCATGATTTTCATGAGATACATTCATAATGATTAATAAAAAATTGATAGTAATAGTAATTATTCTTATTCAAGCTTTTGATTATTAACGCAAGAATATTTTTGCAAAATTATTTGGACCATTTTTTAATTTTTAAAAAAGTAAGTTATATTTCTTGATGTTTTAATAAAATTTTAAATATATTTTTTTAAAATATTTTCATAAGGGGGATATTAATTATTTAAAAATGATAACTTTAAATTTAAAAAGTAAATTTTATATTTTAAGCAAACTAGAGTAATAAAATATAAAGATAATAAATAACCCCCTAATTTAATATAATGGATTATGATGAGTTTTTTAGTAATTCGTAATTAAGCAAATAGTATTTTATAAATTATACCTCATAAGTAGATCTAAGTAGTTTGAGTATTTACTAGAAAAAAACTATGGATTTACATTTAGCAAGTAAGATTAATAAATAATTATATAATAATAATAATAAGTTAAATCAACAGTATTTTGAAGATAATAAATTAATTAATATATTACTTTATATTAATTTACTTGGTATTATTTCATTAATTAACTTCTTTAACTAGTAATATCTGCTTTTCTTATCTATTTTAAATCAGTTTGAAATTAATTAAGCTTGAGCTCAAGCTAAAGTTATAAAAATGAGTATCATTCATCATATATTTTTATTATTTTTCTGAAGTAATTATTTAAGAAGAGCTGCCATTTACATGATAATATTTTGAATGAAATAAGAAAAAACAATTAAAAAAGTTCTAATCAAAGGATGAATAAAGGCTTATTTATAATTGAAGGATATAAAAAATATCATATCATATTTTTAATTTATAGATAGAATTCTCAACTCAACAAAATTATGTATTTGAATAAAATTCATATGAATAAGTTATGATCAAATAAAATAAAGATTAGACTATCATGATGAAGTATCATTTAATTATTAGTAATTAGACTTAGATAATTTTTATACTCTTAACAAGCAATTAAACACAAAAAAAAACAAAAATCACTAAAAGGATAAAAAATTATATAAAACTACTTATTTTGATTAAGCTATTTTGGCTATTTTATTATTGATCCCATAATACGACTAGAAATTTATTTGTACTACTTTTCTAATTTAATTAAATTAGTACATGATTTCATTAATATTAAATAATGTTTGATACTATTAAAATAAGCCTACGCAAGCATCATAATTTTACTTATAATCTATTTATTTTTTAAAAAATGTCATCCTAGTTTTTCTAAGCATATTTTCATCAAAATGAAATATTTTTTCTTAATTATTATTTATAGTATCCAAAAAAAAAGTTAATATTTTATAATTTCTACTATAAAATGCTAAGTAAGTTTGATAGGTAGTCGAAGATATTTTTACTAAGAAAGATTGCTTATTGTTCATATATTCTTATGATTGATTGATTAATTCTAAAATAAAAAATATTTTATTACAAAAAATAAATGTTTTCAAGAAAAAGTATTTAGGTTCAAACAAAAAATAATTTAAATTTAAAAATTTTATATAGTAAAATAGATTTAAGATGGCTAATAAAAGTCAAATTATACAATTACTTAGATATTTATTTTGCTATTGCTAATCTTAATTTTCTTTACAATTATTTTAGGTAAATTAAATATAATAATACTATAAAAACAAATAAACAAACAAATTGACTATTACTAAAAGTTTTTTATAACTTTAATCAATATATTTAAGATAAATGAGTGTATATTAATTAATAGTGAGTGATTCTACTATTATTCTGTAATATTCAACTCTTAATCTTGCTTTTTTACTAAAGTTAAACGCCTTTTTAATTTTGAATAGGCTATCAAAACTAATGAATATTTAATTAAAGAAATTTAGACAAATGCTTAGCTTAAAAAAATATAAATTAGATTAAATTTTGAAAATCTTTGTTAATTTTTTGTTAAAAAATTGATAGAATCTTTGAAACTATCAAAAAAAAAAATCGTAGCTCCCTTTTTTTTCTTTTTGATTAATAGAACAATTCCAGGATATTTTTTAATCAATTAATTATTTTTATTTTTTCATTTATATTGATTTAAGTATTAAATGGCTGGGCTTGTGAAAAAAGAGTGGAATTTAAGTATAATAGTTAAATTAACAGTATTTTGAAGATATTTAATTAATTATTTCATTTAAATTTATATGGTACTATTTCATTATTATCTTATTTTCTTAGTAATATCTGGTTTACAGGATTATTTTAAATCAGTTTGAAATTAAGTTGGAGTTCAAGCTAAAGTTATAAAAAATTAAAATCATCATATATTTTTATTATATTTTTGAAGTAATTATTTTTATGAGCTACCATTTACATAATAATGCTATGATTGAAAAAGTAAAAAGTACTAATCAAATGATTTAAATATAAATGCTTATTTTATAATCAAAGGATATCATAATTTATAGAATTGATAGGTCTACTTAACAAAATTGTATTTTTTTTAAAGCTCTAAAAATAAAAAAATATCTAGCATCTGAATAAAATTGTGAATAAGGTATGATTATGATCAAATAGAATAAAGATTAGTTATTCATGATGAAGTATCATTTAATTATATCATAATTTTTTAGATAATTCTTATAAGTTTAATATGCAATTGAACACAAATAAAAAATTAAACTTAATTACACTATTTATTTTGAATAAGTCATCTTGGCTGTATTATTAGTGTTCGATAGGTGACTAGTAATTTAATTTGTACTAGTTTTTCTAATTTAATTAAATTAGCATATGGTTTAATTAATGTTAAATAATATTATTAGAGTAGGCTTACGCAAGCATTATAATTTTACTTAATATCTTTCAATTAATATAGCGTCTTCTTCATTTCTCAAAGCACATTTTAATAAAAATGAAAAATTCTTTTTTAATTATTATTTTTAGTACTCAAAAAAAGTTAATATTTTATAATTTCTATTTTAAAAACAAAGTTTGATAGGTAACCAAGAATATTTTAAAGTTTTTGATTTTACTTTTTAACTAAAAAATATTATTTATTATCAAAATATTCTAGCTATTAGCTATTGATTAATTCTAAAATAAAAGATTTATTATTACAAAAAATAAATGTTTTGAAGAAATACGTTTAGTATCAAACAAAATATTTTTAAAATTTAAATAGTAAAATATATTTGAGATGGTTAACAAAGTTATATTATATACAAATTACTTAGATATTTTGCCATCGCTTATCTTAATTTCCTTTGAAATTATTGTAGGTAAATTAAATATAATAATACTATCAAAATCAATAACTATTACTTATAAATTTGTTAACTGTAATATAAATAAATTAAAGATAAAAGAGTGAATGTTAATTAATTAATTATCTATCTATCCATAGCGAATGATTCTACCATCATTCAGTAATTGTCAACTCTTAATCTTACTTTTTTACTAAAAGTTAATAATTTAATAATTATAAATTCTATGCAAAATCTCTCTTTTAAAGTAGATAAACATAAAAATTACAAAATTTAAAATATAATAAAATTCGAGGGTAATTATTTATAAATAAATACTTAAATCTTGCTCGGATTCCTAAAAATATGCAGTACATTATTTATTTAATACTGGAATTAAAACTACTTTTAAATTTTTAGTACTTAATACTATCTTACAAACATATGTCAATTTAATTGAAAAAAAAATTAACTGATAAATAAATTTTTATTAACAAAAAATATAAATATGTTTATACATCAAAAATATAAATTTTTATGCATGAAAATAATTTTATTTTTAGAAATAAATTTATTTATTTATTTATTTATTTATTTAACTTTTTCAAATTAAAATTGCTGATAACATCATAAGTGCTAAGATTTTAAGATTTGCAGAATTTGTATTAACATTAATACTTTATGATTCGGAAGTTTCCTTATCATTCTTTTCTGAACTTGAATTGCTGCCTGAAGATCCAGAATTACTGTTACTGCCTGATGAACCTGAACTAGATGATCCTATCTTAACGCAACCTACTCCGCCCTTTGTTGTTGCAACTTTACCTGTGTATCCGTACTTGCATTTACATACATTATCGACATAATTTAATCTTTCAGCATATTAATCAAAACATTTACAAAAGCCCATTCCGCCTTCTTCATTATAAGAATTTTCAGGGCAAGCTTTGCATTTTGCAGCATGAGCATTAGATCCGTACCCGTCAGCAGTTTCTTCAACAAAGTAATTTTCAATACATTAATAACAACTTCTAATACTTGCTTTGTCACCAGTATTGCAACCATGACATTAATTAGAAAGAGTTAATTCAGGACATTTTTCACATTTATCCCCGTATTGAGCTTTCTATCCATAATATCCTTTATTGCAAGCACATCTACCATCATACTTGGAGGCATTATCAGCACATGCAGGTTCACATCCTGATTTTGAATAATCATTAGATGTTATCCCAGTATAACCTGCTTTACAAACACAAGTTGTAACGGTATCTGATAATTTGTCTGCTAATCTATCAACACAAGAGCAACTTGCAACTGATCCAACATCTGTTTACACAGAAGAATAAGATTTTTCTGGGCATTTTGAACATTAAGCTGGTTAACCAGTTGCTGAATCTGCGGCTTTAGTCATAAAATAAGTTTCTTTGCAACTATTACAGAATGATGCATCTTTTCCTGCTTTTTGCTTATCAAAAGGAACAGCGCCTTCACTTCCACAAGGTAAGCAAACTTTTTTACCATCTTTATTATTCCAATAGTAACCATCTTCACATTCTAAGCATGCTTAAGCTTCAGTTTTGACATCTTCTCCATTTGTATGAATTGTAGTCATGGAATGCTCAGGACATTTAGCGCAAGTAGCAGGTTACTCTTTAGTTGCTTTACCTGTAACATAGTAATTATATTAACATTTTTTACAATCTGCAGCAGTAGCCTTATCATAGGTGTTATAATACAAACCAGGGAAAGAAGTAGTATTATCTGGGCATTGAACACATTTATCAGCACTTACACCATAATATCCTTCTTTGCAAACGCAGTTATCTGATTTTAAGAAACTATTTTCTGGGCATTCTTTTTAGGCTAAAGCAAGTATGCCTAACAAAGCAAGTATTATGAATTATTTTTTCATTTTTGTATTGAACTTAAGGTTTTTATTATTTAGATTAATTATTAATTTGATTTGAATTATATTTTTTTGTTTTGTCTGTTTTGCAATTTATAATAGTGGGAATACTTATTTAGTTAAATAAAGTTTGAAACCAAAATTAATTTTAGAAAGTTATAAATTTTGATGGTAGCTTGATCGTACTATTTGAAAAAGGCTAGCATTCAGTAATAGTTTGCGTATAATTTAACTGATTGATTTTAATAAATTAGTTGAGTTGTATTTGCTAGATTAATAAATTTGATTAAAATTTGAGTATTTATTAGCTTTTAATAAAATTCACAATTATAATAAGCCAACAACGGGTGAGTCAAATTTTGTTTAAATTGTCTAAAATTAATGCGGATTAATGTAAATTAATAAATAAATAAATTGGCTAAATAAAGATTAATAAAAAAGTGATAGTAATAGTAATTATTCTTGTTCAAGCTATTGATTGTTTGTTAACGCATGAATATTTTTACAAAAACATTTGGCCCATTATTTAATTTTCAAAAAAATAAGTTATATTTTTTGATATTTTAATAAAATCTTAAATATATTTAAAGAATATTTTTTCATAGGGGATATTAGTTATTTTAAGGTGATAAGTTTAAGATGGAAGATTAAGCAGAATTAAATTTAAGCTAACTATAGAGCAATATAATATAAAGATAATTACCCCCTTATTCAATATTGTGACTTATGATCATCTTTTTTAGAAATTTGAAATTTTTACAACCACTACTAGCAAAAAACTATGAATTTTCATTTAACAAGTAATATTAACAATTATTAAGTATTAATAAGTTAAATTAACAGTTTTTTGAAGATATTTAATTAATTATTTCATTTAAATTTATATGGTACTATTTCATTAATTATCTTATTTTGTTAGTAATATCTGATTTACAGAACTATTTTAAATCAGTTTGAAATTAAGTTTGAGCTCAAGCTAAAGTTATACAAAATTAACATCATCATATATTTTTATTATATTTTTGAAGTAATTATTTTTATGAGCTACCATTTACATGATAATGATATGATTGAAAAAATAACCAACAATTAAATGAGCAAAAAGTACTAATCAAATGATTTATAAAGGCTTATTTTATAATCAAAGGATATCATAATATATATATATATATCGCTCTTCTTAACAAAATTGTAATGTTTTTAAAGCTATAAAAATAAAAAAAATATGCAGCATTTGAATAAAATTCTTTTGAATAAGCAATGATTATGATCAAATAGAATAAAGATTAGACTATAATTGTAGTATCATTTAATTATATAATAATTTTTTATATAATTCTTATAAGCTTAACATGTAATTAAACACAAATAAAAAATTAAACTTAATTACACTACTTATTTTGAATAAGTCATTTTGGCTGTATTATTAGTGTTCCATAGGTGACTAGTAATTTAATTTGTACTAGTTTCTAATTTAATTAAATTAGTGTATGGTTTAATTAATGTTAAATAATATTATTTGAGTAGACTTACGCAAGCAATATAAATTTACTTAATATCAAATTTGTGAGGTTAGTGCAATTCTTTAAAGCAGAAGCTAATGCCAATGTACCTGTATCTCCAATATAATTACGTCTTTTTAAATATTAAACAAAAAATAAAAAATTAATTAATTAGTTAGTTAGTAAAAATGAATAAATAATAAGAAATTATTGGAGATAAAGATTAGAGGTCTTTCAATTAATATAGCTTCTTCTTCATTTCTCAAAGCACATTTTAATAAAAATGAAAAATTCTTTTTTAATTATTATTTTTAGTACTCAAAAAAAGTTAATATTTTATAATTTCTATTTTAAAAACAAAGTTTGATGGGTAACCAAGAATATTTTAAAGTTTTGATTTTACTTTTTAACTAAAAAATATTATTTATTGTCAAAACATTCTAGCTATTAGCATTGATTAATTCTAAAATAAAAGATTTATTATTACAAAAAATAAATGTTTTGAAGAAATACGTTTAGTATCAAACAAAATATTTTTAAAATTTAAATAGTAAAATATATTTGAGATGGTTAACAAAGTTATATTATATACAAATTACTTAGATATTTTGCCATCTCTTATCTTAATTTCCTTTGAAATTATTGTAGGTAAATTAAATATAATAATACTATCAAAATCAATAACTATTACTTATAAATTTGTTAACTGTAATATCAATAAATTAAAGATAAAAGAGTGAATGTTAATTAATTAATTATCTATCTATTCATATTGAATGATTCTACCATCATTCAGTAATTGCCAACTCTTAATCTTACTTTTTTACTAAAAGTTAATAATTTAATAATTATAAATTCTATGCAAAATCTCTCTTTTTAAAGTAGATAAATATAAAAATTACAAAATTAAAAATATAATTTATGTCAATATTGATTACGCTAAAATGATTAGATACTATGGTATGTATGTTATTTATATTTACTTATACAACATTATAGCACTTCCAGTTATTAATTAAATTCTTGTAGATGTGGAAAAATAAGAAAGAATTTAATTCCTGGATTTGTTTGATATAAATATAGACAATTGATTAATTAAATAAATAATTTTATTTTAATTTTTATCATAAAATCAATTTTTTGATTTTTGATTTATTTAATTATGTAATTTGAATTTTAAATTTTAAATTTAAAATAGATTTTTATTTTATAATACCACAAATATGCTATATAATTTTAATACAAAATATTAATTATTAAATGCCGTCCGCAGACTTTAGAGGGTAATTATTTATAAATAAATACTTAAATCTTGCTCGGATTCCTAAAAATATGCGGTACATTATTTATTTAATACTGGAATTAAAACTACTTTTAAATTTTTAGTACTTAATACTATCTTACAAACGTATGTCAATTTAATTGAAAAAAAATTAACTGATAAATAAATTTTTATTAACAAAAAATATAAATGTGATTATACATCAAAAATATAAATTTTTATGCATGAAAATAATTTTATTTTTAGAAATTTATTTATTTATTTATTTATTTAACTTTTTCAAATTAAAATAGCTAATAACATCATAAGTGCTAAGATTTTAAGATTTGTAGAATTTGTATTAACATTAATACTTTATGATTCGGAAGTTTCCTTATCATTCTTTTCTGAACTTGAATTGCTGCCTGAAGATCCAGAATTACTGTTACTGCCTGATGAACCTGAACTAGATGATCCTATCTTAACGCAACCTACTCCACCCTTTGTTGTTGCAACTTTACCTGTGTATCCGTACTTGCATTTACATACATTATCGACATAATTTAATCTTTCAGCATATTAATCAAAACATTTACAAAAGCCCATTCCGCCTTCTTCATTATAAGAATTTTCAGGGCAAGCTTTGCATTTTGCAGCATGAGCATTAGATCCGTACCCGTCAGCAGTTTCTTCAACAAAGTAATTTTCAATACATTAATAACAACTTCTAATACTTGCTTTGTCACCAGTATTACAACCATGACATTAATTAGAAAGAGTTAATTCAGGACATTTTTCACATTTATCACCGTATTCAGCTTTCTATCCATAATATCCTTTATTGCAAGCACATCTACCATCATACTTGGAGGCATTATCAGCACATGCAGGTTCACATCCTGATTCATATCTATCATTAGATGTTTTCCCAGTATAACCTGCTTTACAAACACAAGTTGTAACGGTATCTGATAATTTGTCTGCTAATCTATCAACACAAGAGCAACTTGCAACTGATCCAACATCTGTTTACACAGAAGAATAAGATTTTTCTGGGCATTTTGAACATTAAGCTGGTTAACCAGTTGCTGGATCTGCGGCTTTAGTCATAAAATAAGTTTTCTTTT
>NW_002476396.1:151709-206733 GCF_000189635.1 Tetrahymena thermophila SB210
TTTTTGCTTATCAAAAGGAACAGCGCCTTCACTTCCACAAGGTAAGCAAACTTTTTTACCATCTTTATTATTCCAATAGTAACCATCTTCACATTCTAAGCATGCTTAAGCTTCAGTTTTGACATCTTCTCCATTTGTATGAATTGTAGTCATGGAATGCTCAGGACATTTAGCGCAAGTAGCAGGTTACTCTTTAGTTGCTTTACCTGTAACATAGTAATTATATTAACATTTTTTACAATCTGCAGCAGTAGCCTTATCATAGGTGTTATAATACAAACCAGGGAAAGAAGTAGTATTATCTGGGCATTGAACACATTTATCAGCACTTACACCATAGTATCCTTCTTTGCAAACGCAGTTATCTGATTTTAAGAAACTATTTTCTGGGCATTCTTTTTAGGCTAAAGCAAGTATGCCTAACAAAGCAAGTATTATGAATTATTTTTTCATTTTTGTATTGAACTTAAGGTTTTTATTCTTTAGATTAATTATTAATTTGATTTGAATTATATTTTTTTGTTTTATCTGTTTTGCAATTTATAATAGTGGGAATACTTATTTAGTTAAATAAAGTTTGAAACCAAAATTAATTTTAGAAAGTTATAAATTTTGATGGTAGCTTGATCGTACTATTTGAAAAAGGCTAGCATTCAGTAATAGTTTGCGTATAATTTAACTGATTGATTTTAATAAATTTGTGAGTCGTATCTGCTAGATTAATAAATTTGATTAAAATTTGAGTATTAGTTTTTAACAAAATTCACAATTTTAATAAACCAACGGGTGAGTCAAATTTTGTTTAAATTGTCTAAAATTAATGATTAATTTAAATCAATAAATAAATTGGTTATCATGAAGCTAGTAAAATATTTGAAAATATAATTTTGAAAAATAACATAGCACATTTACAAATTTAAAATATTTTAGTAAACTCTCTTTTTCAAAATTAGTATTATTAAATACTTAATTTAATATTTAACAAGTAATAAAAATCTATTTTTATCATCATGATTTTTATGAAGATACTTTCATCAATAAAGATTAATAAAAAATTAATAGTAATAGTTAGCGAGCTACAATTATTTTTGTTTCAAGCTATTGATTGTTAATTAACGCATGCACATATTTTTACAAAATATTTGGTCCATTAAAAAATATTAATTCTGAAAAAATTAAGTTATATTTTTTGATATTTTATAAAATCCTTAATCTATTTAAAAAAAATATTTTCATAGGGGAAGCTAATTATTTTATGGTGATAACTTTAAATTTAATACAAACATAAACTTTAAATTTAAGCAAACTAGAGTGATTAAATATAAAGATAATAACCCCCTAAATAAAAATAATCGACTATAAATTTGAAATTATATCTCATAAGTATATCATACTGATTTTAGTATTTACTAGCAAAAAACTATGAATTTACATTTAGCAAGTAAGATTAACAATTATAAAATATTAATAAGTTAAATCAACAGTATCTTGAAGTTAATTAATTAATTATTTCACTTAAATTTATATGGTACTATTTCATTAATTATCTTATTTTGTTAGTAATATCAGGTTTTCATAACTATTTTAAATCAGTTTGAAATTTAGCGTTCAAGCTAAAGTTATAAAAAAATGAATGTAATAATTTATTTTTATCATATTTTTGAAGATAATTAATTAATTATTTCACTTAAATTTATATGGTACTATTTCATTAATTATCTTATTTTGTTAGTAATATCAGGTTTTCATAACTATTTTAAATCAGTTTGAAATTTAGCGTTCAAGCTAAAGTTATAAAAAAATGAATGTAATAATTTATTTTTATCATATTTTTGAAGTAATTATTTTTATGAGCGAGCTGCCATTTACATGATAATTTTTTTTTGTGAATGAAATAAGAACCAACAATTAAATGAGTGAAAATTTCTAATAAAAGGATATATAATGGCCTATTATTTTATAATCAAAAGATTTAGATAGTTTTATTTTATAATGAAAAGGAAATATAAAGGCTTATCTTATTTATAATCAAAGGATATAAAAAATATCATATCATATTTTTAATTAATAGATGTACTGCTTTATCTACACAACAAAATTATGATTTTTTTGAAGCTCTCAAGATTAAAAAAATTACTACAAAGTATTTGAATAAAATTCTTGTGAATAAGTTATGATCAAACAGAATAAAGATTAGACTATCTTGATGAAGTTTCATTTAGTTATTAGTAATTTGACTTAGATAATTCTTATAAGCTTAACAAGTAATTAAACACATATAAAAAATTAAAATCACTAATAGGATAAAAAACTAAATTACACTACTTATTTTGATTAAGTCATTTTTTGGCTGTTTTATTATTGATGGATCAATAAGGCGACTAGTAATTTAGTTTGTATTAGTTTTCTAATTTAATTAAATTAGTATATGATATAATTAATATTAATTACTATTTACTTCTATTAGAGTAAACTTACGCAATCACTATAACTTTACTAAATATCTTTAAATTAATAAAATATCGTCTATCGTCTTCATTTTTCAAAATATACTTTAATCAAAATGAAACATTTTTTCCTAATTATTATTTTTGGTATTCAAAAAGTTAGCTAATATTTTATAATTTCTATTTTAAAATGTTATTTTTTATTAGTAACAGAAGATTTTTTAAAGTTTTAAATTTACTTTTTAACTAAAAAAGATTGTTTGGTTATTGTTCATATTTTATTAGGTATTGATTAATTCTAAAATAAAAAATTTATTATTACAAAAAATAAATGGTTTTTTCAAGAAATAAGCTTTTAGTATCAAACAAAATATTATTTAAAATTAAAAAATTAATTTTAATAGTAAAATAGATTTAAAATGCCTTATAAAAAAAGTTATGTTATGCACAAATAAATTACTTAGATATTTTTGCTATTGCTTTACTTAATTTGCTTAGCAACTATTTTAAGTAAATTAAACATAATAATTCTATCAAAACCAATAACTATTACTTATAAATTATTTAACTGTAATCAATAAATTAAAGATAAAAGAGTGAATATTAATTAATTATCTATCTATTCATAGCGAATTGTTCTACCAATATTCAGATAATTATCAACTCTTAATCTTACTTTTTTACTAGAAGTTAATAATTTAAGGCTTATAAATTCTGCTCAAAATCTCACTTTTTAAAGTAGATAAATATAAAAATTACAAAATTTAAAATATAATTTATGTCAATGTAGATTATGCTATTATAATTGGATACGACGCTATTTATTTATACAACATTATAGCACTTCCAGGTATTAATTAAATTCTTGTGGCTGTGGAAAAATAAGAATTTAATTACTGGATTTATTTGCTATAAATAAAGTAGATTAATTAAATAAATAATTTGATTTTTTATCATAAAATCTTTGCTTTATGATATTTTAATTAAACTAATTATGTAATTTCAGATATTAAATTTTTAATTTATAGTAGATTTTAATTTTATAATATAACATGTTTAATTATTTTTAAGAAAAATGTTAATTAATTATTTAATAATCAAATAATTTCATACTAAAAATAAATAGAAGTAAAATCTTGGTTGGATTCCATAAAGTTAAAGGATATATGGTATGCGATATGAATTTAATTGAAAAAATAAGCAAATTATATATATATATATATATTTATACATCAAAATTTTATGTAAGAAATAATTTTATTATAAGAAATATATTTATTTAACTTATTCAAATTAAAATAGCTAATTACATCATAAGTGCTAAAATTTAAAGGTTTGCAGAATTAGTATTGACATTAATACTTTAGGATTCTGATGTTTCCTTATCTTTCTTTCCTGAATTTTCATTGTTAATTGAAGATCCTGAATTGTTATTGTTGCCTGAAGAACCAGAATTGCTACTACCATTGCCTGAAGTACCAGAATTGTTATTACTATTACCAGAAGAACCAGAGTTGCTACTGCTATTTCCTGATGATCCAGAATTACTGTTACTACCTGATGAACCTGAATTGGATGATCCTTCCTTAACACATCCAGTTCCATCCTTTGTTGTGGCAACATTCCCTGTATATCCGTACTTGCATTCACATTTTGTACTGCTGTAATTTAAGCTGTCGGCATATTTATCAAAGCATTTACAAAAACCATGTCCGCCTTCTTCATTATAAGAATTTTCAGGACAGGCTTTGCATGTTGCAGCCTTAGCGTCAGGGCCAAATCCGCCAGCAAATTCTACAATATAGTAATTTTCAATACATGAATTACAACTAGTAATCTTTCCTCTTTCTTCACCAGTATTACAATCTCCACGATGACATTGATTAGAGATAGTAAGCTCAGGACATTTTTCGCATTTACCTCCATAAGCAGCATTTATTCCATAGTATCCTTTTTTGCAAGCACATTTACCATCATATTTGGATGCATTTTCAGCACATGCTACTTCACATCCTGAAACTGCAGAACTATTAGATACTTACCCAGCATAACCTGCTTTACATTTACAAGTTTGAACGCTTTCTGATAATTTTTCAGCTAGTCTATCCTCACAAGAGCAATTTGCAATTGATCCAACATCTGTTTATATAGTACTACCAGAGTATTCTGGGCATTTTGAGCATTAGGCTGCTGTACCAGCTTTTTCATCTGCAGCTTTAGTCATAAAGTAACCTGCTTAGCAGTTATTGCAAAATGAGGGATTTTTTCCAGTTTATTCCTTATCAGCAGGAATAGCTCCTTCGCTTCCGCAAGGTGAGCAAACTCTTTTACCACTAGAATTATCCCAATAGTAACCATATTCGCATTCTGTGCAAGCTTCAGCTTCAGTTTAGACATCTTCTAATTATCTTCTATTTATGGAATGATCAGGACATTTAGAGCAAGTAGCAGATTTTTCTTTAGTTGCTTTACCTGTAACATAGTAATTGTTTTAACATTTTCTACAATCTCCAGCAGTAGCTTCAGGGTAAGTGTTATAATATAAACCAGGAAAAGAAGTAGTATTATCTGGGCATTTAAGGCATTTATCAGCACTCTCGCTATAGTATCCTGCCTTACAAACACATTTATCATCTTTTAGGAAACTATTTTCTGGGCATTGTTCTTCGGCTAAAGCAAATATACCTAACAAAGCAAACACTATCAATTATTTTTTCATTTTTTTTTAAACTTGAGATATTTAATTTTTAGATTGATTTTTAATTTGATTTTAATTATAATTTTTATGTTTTATCTGTTTTGCAATTTATAATTGTTTGAAGACTTAATTATTTGCTTAATATACATATATACATACATATATGCAGTTTGAATCCAAAATTAATTTTAGAAAGTTATAAATTTGATAATTGCTTCATCATACAATTTGAAAAAGGCAGCAGTATTCAGTAATAGTTTGCGTATAATTTAACTGATTAATTTTTTAATAAATAAGTTGAGGTCTATTCGTTCTATTAATTTGATTATGTATGACTTCAGTACTTATTTTTAATAAAATTGCAAATTTAATAAACCAGCTGGAGAGTCAAATTTTTATTAAATTGTCTAAAATTAAGTGCATTAATTTATAATCAATAAACAAGTTAGCTCTCACTAAGCTAGTAAATCTTTGCTTGAAAATGAAATTTTGAATAAAAAAAATTGCACATTTATAATTTCATAATAGTAAACTAAATAATGAAGAATTTGTATTATATAAAGCGTAACTTAACAATTTACGAATAATAATAATAATAATATTCTCTTTAACTATAACTCTTTATCAAGATATGAAATAAAGATATTTTCATCAATAAAAATGAATAGATAGTAATAGTTAATCAAGTAACAATTATTTATCTGTGTTTGTTTAAGCTATTTAGAATGCATATATTAGATCTATTAGAAAATACTTAATTTTAAAGAAATTAATTTTTTTTTTTGACATTATAATAATATCTTTTATAAAAAATAATATAAATAAATAAATATTTTTCACCAGGGATATTAATAAATCATTTTAATTAACTTTATTTATTTTAGAAAACTAAATAATAAAAATTTTTATAATACGTGATACATATAAAAGTAACCCACCCCCTATAAAGGAATCGCGCTATCTTATTATAAGTCTTTTTAAAAAATATTGATTGATACTTCTTTATATAATTTACTTGTATTTTTTAAATGTATTCCAATTAATTTGCTCAGTCAGTCAGTATTTATTAGCAAAAATTTATTAATTTACAATCAGCAAGATTAATCAGAAACTAATTAATTAATACTAATGAGTTAGCTTAATATAACTTGATAAAATTAATTAATTATTTTTCTTCAATTTATTTAGTACTAACTAACTATCTTATTGATTTATTTACTTATGATTTTGTTAGTTATAGTTCATTTTGATATCTAGTTTTAATCAATACAAAATTTAGCTTGTAATATTTTTTTAGCTTTCGCTCAAATAGCTTTGAGATAACCAAAAATATTAAATAAAATAATTATTATAATTACAAGATAAATTTCATTATTTTATTTTAAAATTTTACTTGATTAGAAATGGCATAAATTAAATTCAGAGTATTTTTTGAAGCAATATGAACAATAATATAAGTAGTTGGTATTATAAAAATAAGAGAGAGAAAAATAAAATATAGGTTATTTTACATGCGTAATAGATAATCAAAAAAATATTTTATCTAAGTGAGGATATTATGCTTTATTTATCCTTGATTAAAGCCATATTAACAATATTTTGTTGATATTTATTCAATATAAACAAAGATATTTTTTATATTAGAGCCATAGTAAGTTTTAAAATGTGCAAAAGATCAAAAAAATATTCATTTTTTGAATAAAATTTCTAATGAACATGATCTGGTCAAATAAAAGGAACAGTGAAAAATGATGATTAAAACCCTTTAAATTCTTATGACTTAAATTTAAATAGCTATAAGAAGCTGATTATAAACAAATTTATAAATTTTTTTAACAAATAAAACAGTAAAAGATTATGTTAAATAATACAGCGAAAGCGAAGCTGTTTTATTATTGATCAAAAAATTTACTAGTAATTTAATTAGTAATAATATTCTGAACACAATTTAATCTATTAAATTAACATATAATTTCATGTATAGGTATATTAAAATTATAATTAACTAGCGTAACTATTAAAATTTTACTTATCAGTCTCATTTTTTTAAAGTAAAAATGGAGTATTTATTCTATCTTTTTGTTCACTTTTATTTTATTAACCAAAAAAAAAGTTAAAGTTTATTTATTAACTTCTCTCATATTAATATATGAATGTTTGTTGTATGTATGTATTACTAATCAAAATCAACTATTACTGAAACAAACATTTACAAGCTTTAATTATTCAAACATATAAAATAAATGAATGAAAATTAATAATTTGTTTCATGCAAATTATTCTACTTAAATTTAGTTATAGTCAATACCTTTAATATTACATTTTTATTAGAAGATAATTATTTCAGCTATTTTAATTATGAGCTAACTATCTTCTTTATTTAATGTAAATTTTAGAAAATATTAACAAACCAAAAAATGTTTCTTTTGGTATCTATGGATGGATAGTCCATCTAATTTTATCTTATTCCTTACTAAACAAAATAGTTTTAAAATACAAGAGACATTAGTATCTAAATATTTCTAAAATCAACAAAATCAAAACAAAAAAATAGCATATAATTTGGTTAAGCAAACAAGCTTTTAAATACTAAGTAAAAAATATTTATATTACATTTGATTGAAATTTTTGCTTTCAACTAGTATCATAATTAATCAAAATTAATGAATGTAAAAAATAATTAAAAATAATTAAATTAATGTAATCAATATCAACTATTACCTAATAAAAATGTATGATTAATTTTGAAAATATTCTTGAATGGAAATCAATTATTTGTCCATCATTTATTCATAGTAAATTAAAGCAAGTACTTGTTTATAAATCTTACATTTGAATGAGTTCATGCTAATAGATAGTAAACATAACTAAGAAATCTAAATCATTACTAAATCCTTTAAAATCATTATTTTCAAAAATTATTATTCTATCTGCTGGTTATTTCAAAAAGTAGTGTTTTTATCTGTCAAAACTTAAATATTTAGTTTTTTGATTTAATTTCTTTTTCAACTTACAGATATTTTTATACAAATCACTTTATTTTATCTTCCATATTTTTGCTTGCTTGCTTTCTTTCTTTCTTTCTTTCTTTCTTTTTGATTATATTGTAGAGTAAAATTCTCAAAAACAAATAATGATTAGTGATTTAGACAGGGTTCTTTAAGGGTTTTTTGATTGCTTTAAATGTAAATGTTAGTTCTTCTTCATATTTATTTCTGAGACTTTCATTTTATTTAGATGATGTTGAATTAATCAAGAAAAAAAATGAATTTGATTGCTAAAAACAAATAAATTCTAACTAACTATTATCTTTAAGTACAAAATTAGTATGCTGCGATGTGAGTCTGTCTGTCTGTCTTCTCTTAATATTTTAATAGTTTTTTATTTCTTTATTTACATCCTTAATATTACCTTCATCTTAATAGCAATTAATTACTTCTACTTTAGTAATATAAAATTGCAATAATTTTTAGTGTTTTTTTGAAGATAGTAATTTCAGCTTTTTTTAATATAAATAAGTAGAAAATCTAAATAATTAATTTTTAAAGTAATGAAATAATCTTATAATTAAAGTATTTAAGTTGAACTTTTAAAATCATATTGTAAATCTAATAAATAATAAATATCTAAAATATCTTCATCTTAATCAATGTTTTAATTAACTTAATTTTGTTTTTAAAAATAAATGCTGAATTCATTTAAAAAAATATCTTAATTACTTTCATAAGTAGCAAGACACTCACACATACATGCATAAAAATACTTTGAAAATATTAATTGATGTATTAAAAATTTCATATTAATATAGCGAATAATATCATAAAAGCTAAAACTTAAAGTTATTTAGAAGATGTTTTAACATCAGCGTTTTATGATTCTTAGGCTTTATCTTTATTTTCAGTAGATCCAGAATTATTATTATTATTATTGCTATTATTATTATTATTATTTCCAGAAGTTCCAGAATTAGTATTATTATTATTGGAAGATCCACTATTACCATTGCTACCATTGGATTATGAATTGTTATTGCTATTAGAAGATCCAGAATTGTTGTCGCCTTTTTCGGTAGATTCTGGCTCATCTGATTCTTTTACACAACCAGGCCCGTCTTTAGATGTTGCAACATTTCCGGTATATCCATATTTGCATTTACACTCAGTGACTGACCAATTTAAATCTGAAGCATTCTTATCAAAACATTAGCACCAGCCTAAAGATCCTTCTGATAAATATGAATTTTTAGGGCAAGGAACACATTTAGCTCCATGAGCATCATCACCAAACCCACCAGCTTTCTCAATGCCGTAGTAGTTTTCTATACATGCGTAACATTATTTAACATCACCATATTTACCAGTATTGCAAGTATCTGTTCCAACGCATGGAGTAGATATAGCAAAATCAGGACATTTCTAACAAGTTTAGCCATAAGAAGCGTCTTTTCCGTAATAACCTTTATTACATGTACATTTTCCATCTTTGTATGAAGCATTAGTTCCACAAGCAATTTGACATCCAATAGTATCTTTGGATGAATTTTTAGCAACCTCTCCTGCATATCCTTATTTACATTAGCAAGAAGATACAGTTGAAGATAACTCTTCTGCATTACGATCAAAGCATCTGCAATTTTCAATTGAACCTACAAAAGATTATTTTGCAGATTAAGAAAATGGTGGGCATTACACACATTCAGCAGATTTACCAGCATCTTTATCTGCACTCTTAGTCATATAGTAATTAAATGTACAAATATTGCATTGAGAAGCATCTACACCTGAATTTTTGGGGTCTGATGGAGTTGAACCGTTATCTCCGCAAGATTTGCAAACCTTCTTACCATCAGAAGTATTCCAATAATAACCTTCATCACAGGAATCACAAGCTTCACTCTCTTTTCTGGCGTAAGACTATTATATACCAGCAATAGAATTATTTTCACATTTAGAACAAGTTGCAGCAGAATCTGAGGTAGCATCTTTAGAAACGAAGTAAAATTTTTAACAATACTTGCATGCTGAAACATTGATGCCAGGTCCAGTATTATAACTAAGACCTTAACCTTTTAATGAATTAGTATTTTCAGGGCATTACTTGCAATCGTCAGCGCTATTACCGTAATATCCTTCAAGGCAAGCACACTTACCAGAAAAATCTATCTCACTGTTTGGTGGGCATTTAAGATTTGTATCAGCTAAAGTACTGATAAAGAACAAAGCAAGAATTAAGCAGAGTTTTCTCATATTTTTTCGATTTTATTATTTTTAATTTAATTTGAATTATAAATTTTTACTATTGGATGCGCCAGTATTTAAAAGAGAATGTTCTCTTTATAAAACTAAATTTATAGAGGTAGATTTTAATAATTGGTTCTAATTTATTCAGTAAGATAGATTTCTTAAATTAATTAACTTTAAAAGTTAATTAATATCAAGTAATACTTTCGTAACTTTAGCTGGCAGATTTTTTAATTACTAAATTTAAATCTTGTCATATATTAATTTTTTTTTTGGATCTTGATTTATTATCCTTAAATGATAGTAAAATAGATTGTCATACAAAATAAGAGCTTGAAAATTTTACTTTTTAAAATTAAATGCAAGTAGATCGCTACATTTTTAGATGACAAATAAATTCCCTTATATATTTGTAAAATGTGTGAGTATAAAATTTATAAACAACACTCAAATTTTGTTAAAAGCTAAATAGCATCAATATTATTTGAAAATGCTTTTGAAGAATTCTATTTATAAAAGCTCATTAAAATATAACTTTGCGTTTTACTAGTAATAATTTAATAGTCTTAATAGATGACTAAAAAAACTACTTTCAAGCATGCGTCAAAGAAATTTAATCTTAGTGATAGTTATATAAATAACATTCATTAATACGCAAGCTATAAATTTAGTTTTAATAATTTTAGAGAGCAAACTACTAGACTCATATAAGTAAATATTAACTAGTAAATAAATCAGTTAGTGATTAATTTTCAAAAGTATAAATAGATTATTTTTAAAATATCTCTCCTAAATTTTCTAAAGTAAGTGTTAAGATTAAGCAGATCTATAATACTTTAATATTTGCAAAATTTTACAAATTAATTTAAGATAAAACATTGAATACCTTTTAAATAGGTAATAATTTTGGATCAAGTACTGAAACTTAAATTTTGCTCTTTTTAATTTTGTGAATTCTAATTTTTAACAAATTTAGAATGTAATTTTTAACAATTCAAATCTTAGTTATACATTTGTTTCATTTATACAATTATATTGCATAAAAATAAAATAATTTTTATTATTTAATATTTGTTGAGTTGATATCTTAAAAAGCTTTATCATAATATTAAAATGGCTAAATTTTTGTTTTTTTATTACAAAAAAAATGAATTATAAATCGTTTTTTATTAGTTAAGAAAAAAAATTTTATTATATCAAATTACTTTTTAAAAAAATCTTTATAATTTAATATATAGTAATTCTCGTATAATAATTTCTTTAGTAAGAAATATACATTTAATAGAATAATATATATTATTAAATAAATTAAAAAAAATAAAAAAATTTTTGAAGCAGATTTTTGACACCCAAAAAATTTTCAAAAATTTATGGGGGGGGGGGGTGTTAATATATGAGAACTTACAGTATTTACACATGTAAATAATAATAATAAATCTATACACAAAAATCTATATTTTAGGTTAATTTATCTGATAACAGAATATTCAAGTATAAAACATATTATATTAATTAAAGTATTCAAATAAAAAAATTTATTTATAATAATCCATCCGTCTTCATTTCACCAGTTTTTCAATATTTTATTTTTAAGCCAACTAATCTTTTTGATTTAAGGCATTTTACTTTCAATTATTTTGGTTTCATGATATCGTTGTTACTTTTTATAAATTAGTATAAATATAAAATTTTAAATCAATAAATAACTCAAATAAATGTTAGTTAGCAGAATAAAAAAAAGAAAAAATAAATGAAATAAAAAACAAATTAATAAATAGATAGATAGATAGTTTTAAATTAATTCAAAAATATCACAATTTAAAACAAATAAACTATTTATTTTAACTAAAAATCAAGATAAAGTTTTAAATCAATAAATAATTCAAATAAATGTTAGTTAGCAGAATAAAAAAAAGAAAAATAAATATTTAAAAATATAGTTTTAAATTAATTTTGAAATAGAAAAATATCACAATTCAAAACAAATAAACTATTTTTACTAAAGATCAAGTGTCAAAATTAAGAGATTAGTGCACTTTCCTAAACTAGAAACTAAGTCTGATGATCCTTAATCACCAATTTAATTATCCCTTTTTAAATATCCAAGAAAAAATAAAGTGTTAATTTGTTAGTTAAAAGGATGAAAAATTTTAATATTAAGAAATTAATAATAAAAGTAAAATTTGAAACTGAAAAAATAAGATAAATTAACAAGCAAACAGACAAAGAAGAAAATATATAAAAAACACAAGCAGAATTTAAAAAAAGAAAAATAAATGAAATCTTAAGAAAATAAATCAATAAATTGTTTAAATTATTTTTTTATTCAAAAATATCACAATCCACAACAAAGATATAAACTGTTTTTACCTAAGATTAAGTGTCAAATTCTAGAGATTAGTGAACTTTACTAAACTAGAACTTAAGCCTGATATGCCTTTATCGCTAATTGAATTTCCACTTTTGAAATATTGTAGAAAAAATATATAGTTAATTAGATAGTTAGTTAGAAGGATGAAAACAATGAAGATAACAAATAAAGTGTTTTTACCAAAATTTAAGTGTCAGTTTTGAGAGAATAGTGCACTTTTCTAAACCAGAACCTAATCCTAATGTACCTATATCACCAATTGAATTTTCACTTTTAAAATATTGAAAAAAAAATTTAAGTTAATTAGTAATCTATAAGAAAAAATTAAAATATGAAATTATAAGAAATAAATTAATCAATTAATTAATAATAAAAGCAAAACTTGAATATGAAAAAATTAGTTAAATTAACAAACAAACAAATAATTAATTTAATAAAAAACTCAATCATTAAAAAAAAAAAATAGATGAATACAAAAAAAGATAATAAATAAATTAATTAATTATAAGAGTTAATTAGTAAGTTATATTTTTTTAAATTCATTTTTATATTCAAAAATATCACAATCCAAAATAAATAAACTATTTTTACATCAGATTAAGTGTCAAATTTGAGAGATTAGTGCACTTTCCTAAACCAGAACCTAAGTCTGATGCACCAATTTCCTTAATTGAATTTGATCTGTTTAAATATTTAAGAAATAATTAATTAATTAGTTAATAAGAAAAAATATTAAATAAAAAGAAATGATTTAATTAATTAATAAAAAAAGCAAAACTTGAAAATGAAAAAAGAATTTAAATTAATTAATAAACAAAAACACAAGCAGAATAAAAAAAAGAAAAGAAATTAAATAAAAATTTAATAAATCAATTAAAAGAGTTTGTTGGCTTTATTGTTTTCAATTCATTTTTATATTCAAAAATATCACAATCCAAAATAAATAAATTGTTTTTACTCTAGGTCAAGTGTCAAATTCTAGAGATTCTTGCACTTCCCTAAACCAGAACCTAAACCTGATGTACCTTCATCACCAAAACAATTTTAACTTTTTAAATATTGAAGAAAAAATAAAGAGTTAATTAATTAGTTAGGTAAAAGGAAAAAATGAAGAAATAATAAGAAATTAATTAATAATAAAAGAAAATTTGAAAATGAAAAAATGAGTTAATTTAACAAACAAGCAAATAAATGAAAAAAAACACAAATAGAATAAATTTTACTAAAGTAAAAGTGTCAAATTTGAGAGATGAGTGCACTTTCCTAAGCCAGAACCTAAGTCTGATGCACCAATTTCACTAATTAAATTTCCACTTTTTAAAGAAAACATAAATTGTTAATAAGTTAGTTAAAAGGTAAAATTAAGTAAAATATGAAATAATAAGAAATTAATTAATTAAAAAATAAAACTAAAAAATGAAATGGGTTATATTAATTCAATCAAATAAAAAGCTAATATATTAATTAATTAAAAGAGTTCTTTTTTTACTCTAGATTAAGTGCCAAATTTGAGAGATTAGTGCACTTTCCTAAACCAGAAGCTAAGTTTGATATACCTTCATCATCAATAGAATTTCCACTTTTTAAGTATTGAAGAAACAATAATTAATTAATTAATTAGTTAAAAGGACAAAATGAAGAAAAAAATATGAAATAATAAGACAGACATTAATAAATCAATAATAAAAGCAAAACTAGAAAATGAAAAAATAAAAAATAAATCAAATAAAAAACTATTAAATAAATAAATTAAAATAGTTAGTTAGTTTTTTTTGTTTTAAATTCATTTTTATAAAACAGATAAATTTTTTTTACTCTATATTGAGTCTCAAGCATGAGAGATTAGTGCAATTTCCTAAACCAGAAACCAAGCTTGATGCACCTTCACCGCCAATTGAATTAACACTTTTTAAATATTTTAGAAAAAATATATTATAGTAAATTAATTAGTTAGAAAGATGAAGAAAAAATATGAAATAATAAGAAGTTAACTTTTTATAAATTTGAAATTGAAAAAACGAATTAGATTAACAAAAAAACACACAAGTAGAATAAAATAAAATAAATAAAATAAAAATCTAAGAAATAAAAAAATTAAATCAAATAAATTTGATTTACCTTAGAAAAAGTTTTAAATTCTAGAGATTAGTGCACTTTCCTAAAGCAGAACCTAATTCTTATGCACCAGTTTCACCAATTAAATTTCCACTTTTAAATATTGAAGAAAACATATATAGCTCATTAGTTAGTTAGTTAATTAGTTAAAAGGTAAAATTAAGAAAAATATGAAATAATAAGAAATAAATTTATTAAAAAACAAAAATTGAAAATTAAAAAATGAGTTAAATTAACTAATAAACAAGGAAATAAATAAATAACAAAAGCAGAATATATAAAAAAGAAAAATAAATCAAATAAAAAGCAAATAACTAATAAAATAAAAATAGTTTGCTATATTATTTTAAATTTATTTTTATATTCAAGAATATCATAATCCAAAACAAATAAACTTTTTTACTATAGATTGAGTGTAAAATTTGAGAGATTAGAGCACTTTTCTAAACAAGAAACTAAGTTTGATACGCCAATTTCAAAAATTGAATTATTCCTTTTTAAATATTGAAAAAAAAATATAGAGTGAAATACTATATTAAAAATAAAAAATAAATCAAGAAAAATATGAAATAATAAGAAATTAATAATAAAATCAATACTTAAAAATAAAAAATTAGTTTAATATAAATAAAAAAAACATTAGCAGAATAAAAAAAAGAATGAAATAAAATGTTAATAAATAAATAAATTAAAATTGTTTTTTATATTCAAAAATATTAAAATTTAAAACAAATAAACAGTTTTTACTCTAGATATAGTGCTAAATTTGAGAGATTAGTACACTTTTCTAAGATAGAACCTAAACCTGATGTACCTTCGTCACTAATTTAATTTCCCCTTTTTAAATATTGAAGAAAAAATATATTATTAATTTGGTAATTAGATGGAATAGTATGAAATTAATCATAAAAACAAAACTTGAAAATCAAAAGATGAGTTAAATTAACAAATAAATAAATAAAAGATTAAGAAAATAATAAAAAATGAAAAAGAAATCAAATAAAAAGCTAATAAATTAAAAAATTAGAAGTGTTAGTTAGTTGTTATTTTATTTTAAATTCTTAAAAGTAATTAAAATTATAAACAACTAAAGTATTTTTACCAAAGTTTAAGTGTCAAATTTGAGAGACTAGTGCACTTTCCTAAACCAGAGCTTAAGTCTAATGCACCAATGATACCAATTTAACTTCCACTTTTTAATTAATTATAGAAGAAAAACACATAAGAATAAGAAATTAATTAATTAATAATTAAATCAAAACTTGAAAAAAAAAATTAGTTAAATTAGTAAGCAAATAAATAAATAAAAAACACAAGTAGAATAAAAAAAAGAAAAATAAATAAAATAAAAAGCTAATAAATAAATAAATTAAATGAGTTTGCTAGTTATATTTGTTTATATTCCTTTTTATTTTGTATGTTTGCTTAAATTTAATTATAATTGAAAAATAAAATAATATTTTTCAAAAATATCACAATCCAAAACAAATAAACTGTTTTTACCCAAGATTAAGGGTCAAATTTTAAAGAAAAGTGCAGTTTCCTAAAGCAGAACCTATGTTTTATGCACCAATTTCATTAATTGAATTATTCCTTTTTAAATATTCAAGAAAAAACGTTTAGCTACTCTAAAATCTCGTTCAAAGCCTCTATCCTCCTTAAAAAATAAATATTTTTTAGAGGATAGATCTAAAATTTTCTTCAAAACCCCATTGAGGCATTTATTAATTAGTTAAGGTTTTAGAGTAAGTAAGTAAGTAAGTAATTACTTAGTTAGTTAGTTATATGGATGAAAAAATAAAGAAAAAATAAAAATGAGTTAAATTAACAAAAAAATAAATAGATAAATAATAAAAACAAGCAGCATAAAAAAAGAAAAATAAATAAATCAAATAAAAAGTTAATAAATAAATAAATAAAAAGAGTTAGTTAGCTAGTTAATTAGTTAATAATATTGTTTTAAATTCATTTTTATATTCTAAAATATCACAATTAAAAATAAATAAACTTTTTATACTCTAGATTGAGTGTCAAATTTTAGAGATTAGTGCACTTTCCTAAAGCAGAACTTAAGTCTTATGCATCAATTATAACTCTTTTTAAATAAATATTGATGAAAAAATATATCGTTAGTTATTTAGCTAGCTAGAAGGAAAAAATGAAGAAAAAATAAAAAATTAATAATCCTAATAAAAATTGAATGAAAATTAGCTAAATATTAAAAAATATTTGTATTAATTTTGATGATAATTAAATTTGAAAAATAAAGTTGTATGTAAATCATTTGAAAATTAAATAAAAAAAACATTAATAATAATATATTAATAAATCAAACAAACAAACGTACTTACTTATATCTCAGATCAATATGGAGAACCTAAAATGATTAAAGTGAAAAGCTTAAAAACTTTTGTTATTAATAAAAATAAATTGAAACTAAATCAATAAAAAATAAATATTTACTTCTTCTAGATTATTAAAATAATTTTTCTATTACATCATTTATTTTTTTATCTAAAAAATATTGAATAGCAATTTATTGAAATTTAATTAATTAACTTTTATATCAAATTAATTTAGATAAAATTAACAATTAAATTTTAATAATTATCAAATATATATTATAAATTTGCTTTTAGGATGGACCAGAAATTACAAAAAAGTTAAATTTTAAGATAAAATTAATAATTAAGATTAACAATTTTTAGTTATTTTTTTATGCTATCATTTTATAAACCTGCTTCAAAATATTTTTTTGATTTCTTTAAATTTTTTATTACTTTATTAAATAATATTTATCGTTCTTCAAAATATATAATTCTTACTCAAGAAATAATTATTTGAGTATAGTTATATGCTTAAAATCATATTAATTTCCATTATTAATTAATTTAATTTAAATCTTTGAAATAAAAGATTCATATTAATATAATTTAACAATACATAATAAGACATCAGCTATTATAATAAGCTTTGACTGTTAATGGTAAAATTTCTTGGTTCATTTTAAAGGAATTACCTTATTTAAGTAAATTTAATACTTAAATTTTGTTTTATTTAATAAACTATTTATTAAATAACTTATTAAAATATTTCATTGATAAATATAAAAATTATAAAAAATCAATCTATCTATGGATATTTTAGGTTAATTTATCTGCTAACAAAATATTAAAATATAAAACATATTATATTAAAGTATTCAAATATATTATTTATCTTCATTTCGCCAGCTAGTTTTTCAATATATTATTTTTAAGCCAACTAATCTTTTAGATTTAAGGCATTTTGCTTTCAATTATTTTGTATAATTGATATTGTTGTTACTTTTTTTATAAATTCGTGTAAATTAATTACTAAAAATAAAGAGAATAAAAATAATTTTAAATAAAATATAAAATAACAAATAATTCAAATGTTAGTTAGCAGAATAAAAAAAAAAATAAATCAAAAAAAAAAGCAAATAAATAAATATTTAAATTTTTAAATATGACAATTCAAAACAAATAAACTATTTTTACTAAAGATCAAGTGTCAAATTTGAGAGATTAGTGCACCTTACTAAACTAGAAACTAAGTCTGATGATCCTTAATCACCAATTTAATTTTCTCTATTTAAATATTGAAGAAAAAATAAAAAGTTAATTTTCTAGTTAAAAGGATGAAATAGTGAAGAAAAATATTAAATATTAATAATAAATGTAAAATTTTAAACTGAAAAATGAGTTAAATTAGCAATCAATCAAACAAACAAATAAATAAAAAACACAAGCAAAATAAAAAAAAGAAAAATAAATCAAATCATAAGATAATGAATAAATAAATTGTTTTAAAATTATTTTATATTCAAAAATATCACAACCCACAACAAAGAAACAAAGAAACAAACTTTTTTTTTTTACCCAAGATCAAGTGTTAAATTTGAGAGATTAGTACACTTTTCTAAACCAGAACCTAAGCCTGATGCACCTTCACCGCCAATTTAATTTTTACTTTTTAAAGATTAAAAAAAGAAAATAAATAAATAAATAAATTGAAAGGGTTTGTTAGTAATATTGTTTGCTATAAATTCATTTTTATATTCAAAAATATCACAATCCAAAACAAATAAACTGTTTTTTACAAAAGATTAAGTGCCAAATTCGAGAGATTCATGCATTTTCCTAAAGCAGAACCTAAGTTTTATGCTCCAATTGCACCAATTTAATGTTCACTTTTTAAATATTGAAGAAAACATATTTAGTTAATTAGTTAACTGTAAAACTTGAAAATAAAAAAAAGAGTTAAATTAACAAACAAAGAAATTAATAAATAACCGAAAAAATATAAAGCAAAAAAAGAAAAATAAATCAAATAAAAAGCTAATTAATAAATAAATAAAAAAATTAAAAGAAATTATTATTTATTTTTTAAAATTAATTTTTAAATTTTAAATATCTCAATCCAAAATAAATAAATAAGCTGTTTGTTTTTTTGTTTTTACAAAAGATCAAGTTCTAAATTTGAGAGATTAACACACTTTCTTAAAGCAGAAACTAAGTCTGATACACCAGTTGCACCAATTTAATTTTCCCTTTGTAAATAAAAGAAAACATATTTATCTCCTTATTTAGTTAGTTAGTTAGAAGGATAAAATGAAGAAAAAGTGTGTAATATTAAGAAATTTAATTCATGAATAATAATAAAGGCAAAACTGAAAAATGAGTTAAATTAACAAACAAACAAATAAATACATAAAAACACAAGCAGAATAAAAAAATAAAAAAAGTAAATCAAAAAAAAAGCTAATAGATTAATTAAAAGAGTTAGTTTATTATATTATTTCAATTCATTTTTGTATTTAAATATCACAATCAAAAACAAATAAAGTGTTTTTACCAAAATTTAAGTGTCAAATTTGAGAGACCTGTGCACTCTCCTAAACCAGAACCTAAGCCTGATACACCTTCATCAATATTTGGATTTCCACTTTTAAATATTGAAAAAAAAAAATTTTGCTAATTAATTAGTAAGCTAGAAGAAAAAATTAAGAAAAAATATGAAATAATAACAAAGAAAGAAAGGAACTAATTAATATTTTTACCTTAGATCAAGTATCAAATTTGAGAGATTAGTGCACTTTCCTAAACCAGTACCTAAGTCTGATGCACCAATTGCGCCGATTGAATTTTCCCTTTTTAAATATTGAAGAAAAATTTTTTTATTTATTAGTTAGTAAAAAGGTAAAAATTAAGAAAAAATATTAAATAATAAAAAATGACTTAATTAATAAATAAAGCAAAACTTGTAAATGAAGAAAGAAGTTAAATTAATTAATAAACAAAAACTAAAGCAGAATAAAAAAGGAAAATAAATCAAATAAAATTCTAATAAATCAATTCAAAGAGTTAGTTAGTTTTATTATTTTGAGTTCATTTTTATATTCAAAAATATCACAATCAAAAACAAATAAACTGTTTTTACTGTAGGTCAAGTGTCAAATTTGAGAGATTACCGCACTTTCCTAAACCAGAACCTAAACCTAATGTACCTTCATCACCAATTGAATTATTACTTTTTAAATATTCAACAAAAAATAAAGAGTTAATTAATTAATTAGTTAGTTAGTTAGTCATAAGGAAAAATAAAGAAAAATATGAAATAAATAGTAAGAAATTAATTAATTAATAATAAAACAAAATTTGAAAATGAAAAAATGAGTAAATTAACAAACAAACAAATAAACAAATAAATAAATAATAAAAACACAAGTAGAATATAAAAAAAGAAAAATAAATAAAATGAAAAGCTAATAAATAAATTTAGAGAGTTAATTTGTTAGTTATGTTGTTTTAAATCTATTTTTATATTCAAAATATTCAAAACAAATAAATTGTTTTTACTAAAGATCAAGGGTCAAATTTGAGAGATTAGAGTATTTTCCTAAACCAGAACCTAAGTCTGATGCACCATTTGCACCAATTGAATTTTCCCTTTTTAAATATTGAAGAAAAAATATATAATTAATTAGGTAGTAAAAAGGAAAAAATGAAGAAAAAATTTTAAATAATAAGAATTAAAATGCAAAACTAGAAAATAAAAAAATGGGTTATATGAATAAGTAAACAAATAAATAAATAAAAAGCAGAAAAAAAAGAAAAATTAATCAAATAAAAAGCTAATAAATAAATAAAATTAAAAGAGTTAATTAGTTAGTTAGTTATATTATTTTAAATTAATTTTTATACTTTAAAATATCACAATTCAAAATAAATAAACTTTTTTTACTCTAAATAAAGTGTCAAATTTGAGAGTTTAGTACACTTTCCTAAACCAGAAACTAAGCTTGATATACCTTCATCATCAATTAAATTTCCACTATTTAAATATTGAAGAAAAATTATATGATTAATTAAAAAGTTAGTTAAAACGAAAAATAAAGAAAAAATATAAAATAATAAGTAATAATAAAAGTAAAACTTGAAAATGAAAAATCAGTTAAATTAAAAATAAAAACATTTAAACACTAGCAAAATAAAAAAAAATAAATAAATAAATCAAATAAAAAAATATTAAGTAAATAAATAAATAAAAAGAATAAGTTAGTTAGTTATATTGTTTTAAATTCATTTTTATATTAAAAAATATCACAATCCAAAACAAATAAACTTTTTTTTACTCTAGATTGAGTGTTAAATTTGAGAGGTTAGGGCAATATCCTAAACCAGAACCTAAGCCTGATGCACCTTCACCGCATATTTAATTACTACTTTTTAAATATTATAAAAAAATATATAGTGAATTGGTTAGTTAGAAGGATGAAAAATTAAGAAAAATATGAAATAATTAGTAAATAATAAATTAATTAATTAATAATAAAAACAAATTTTGAAAATGAAAAAATGAGTTAAATTAATAAACAAAAAAACAAACAAAAACATTAATAGTATAAAATAAAAAAATATAAATCAAATAAGAAGCAAATAAACAAAAAAATTAAAAGAGTTAGTTAGTTATATTGTTTTAAATTTATGTTTATATTCAATAATATCACAATTTAAAATAAATAAATTGTATTTACATTAGAAAAAGTTTCAAATTAGAGAGATTATTCCACCTTCCTAAAGCAGAACCTAAGTTTTAAGCACCAATTACACCAATTAAATTTCCACTTTTTAGATATTGAAGAAAACACAAAGAGTTCATTAATAATTTAGTTAAAAGGTAAGATTAAGAAAAATATGATAAAAATAAGAATTCAATTTATTAAAAAATAAAGCTTGAAATTGAAAAAATGATTTAATTTAACTAATAAACAAAGAAATAAAAAACAAAAGTAAAATATAAAAAAAGAAAAATAAATCAAATAAAAATCAAATAAATAAAAAAATTAAAATAATTTGTAAAATTATTTTAAATTCATTTTTATCTTCAAAAATATCACAATCCAAAGCAAATAAACATTTTTTACTCTAGATTAAGTGTAAAATTTGAGAGATTAGAGCACTTTTCTAAATCATAAACTAAGTTTGATGCTCCAATTGCACTAATTTAATTTTTCCTTTTAAATATTGAAGAAAAAAAAGAGAGTTAATTAGTTTGTTAAAATCAAAAAATGAAGAAAAAATACGAAATAATAAGAAATTAATTAATAATAAAAAAGAAAAACATGAAAATTAAAAAATGAATAAAATTAACAAATAAATAAATAAATACATAAACATAATAATAAAAAAGAATGAAATAAAAAGTTAGTAAATAAGAAAATTAAAACTATTTTTTTTATTCAAAAATATTAAAATTTAAAACAAATAAACTTTTTTTACCCTAGATTTAGAAATAAATTTGAGAGATTAGCGCATTTTCCTAAACCAGAACCTAAACCTGATGTACCTTCATCACGAATTGAATTTCCCCTTTTTAAATATTGAAGAAAAAATATAAACTAATTATTTAAATATGTTAGAAAGAATTATAAGAAATTAATAATAATATCAAAATTTGAAAATGAAAAAATTAGTTAAATTAAAAAAGAAATAAAGATAAAAAAATACAAACAGAATAAAAAAAATGAAAAATAAATCAAATAAAAAGCTAATAAATTAAAAAATTAAAAGAGTTAGTACTTAATTAGTTATATTAAATTCATTTTTATATTCAAAAATATCACAATTAAAAACAAATAATGTATTATACCAAAGTTTAAGCGTCAAATTTTAGAGATTAGTACACTTTCCTAAACCAGAACTTAAGTCTGATGCACCAATGACGCCAATTTAATTTCCACTTTTTAATAAATTATAGAAGAAAAAATATAAAGTAAATTATTTTTTAGAATAAAAGATGAAGATAAATATAATATAATAAGAAATTAGTAAAAAATAAAAGTAAAACTTGAAAATGAAAAATGAGTTAAATTTGCAAACAAACAAATAAAAAACACAAGTAGAATAAAAAAAAGAAAAATAAATAAAATAAAAAACTAATAAATAAGTAAATTAAATGAGTTTGCTAGTTATATTTTTTTATGTTCATTTTTTTTTCAAAAATATCACAATCTATAATAAATAAATTAACTGTTTTTTACTCAAGACTAAGGGTTAAATTTGAGAGATAAATGCAGTTTCCTAAAGCAGAACCTAATTTTGATGCACCAATTTAATCAATTGAATCCCACCTTTTTATCAGTAATAAAAAAAGAAAAATAAATAAATAAAATAAATAGCTATAAATAAATTAAAAGAGTAAAAAATATCACAATTCAAAACAAATAAATTGAATTTACGCTAGAGAAATTGTCAAATTAGAGAGATTAGTGCACTTTCCTAAAGAAAAATCTAAGTCTTAAGCACCAATTTAATTTCTTTTTAAATATTAAAGAAAAAATAAAGAGTTAATTAGTTAGTTAGAAGGAAAAAATGAAGAAAAAATATAAAATTGAAAAAAAATAATTAATAGTCATAATAAAAATTGAATGAAAATTAGCTTGAAATAACTAAAAAGTATTTTGTATTAATATAGATGTTAATTTAAATTTGAAAAATAAAATTGTAAATTATTTGAAAATTAAATAAAAAAAATATTAATAATAATAATATTAATAAATCAAGTATACTTATTATTCAGATCAATGTGGACAACCTAAAAGGATTCAAGTGAAAAGCTTAAAAACTTTTGTTATAAATAAAAATAAATTAAAACCAAATTAATAAAAAAAAATTTAATATTTACTTCTTCTAGATTATTAAAATCATTTTTCTATTGTATCATTTATTTTTTTTATTATAAATATTGAACCGAAATTTATTGAAATTTAGTTTATTATAAGTATATTAACAATTTAATTAACCTTTATATCAAATTAATTTAGATAAAATGAACAAATCAATTTTAATAATTATCAGATATAAATTTATAAATTTACTTTTAGGAGAAAAAATCACAAAAAAGTTAAAATTTAACTTAAAATTAATTATTAAATCTTCATATTTCTATTAAAAATTTTTACATATAAAATAGTTAGAATCATGATATAAAGAAAAATTTGTGGTCTAGAGCTTTTTCATAATTCATTTTTTTGTAAGTAAGTAATTACTTGAATTTTTTCAATTTCTAACTACATACCTCCAATTCCTAATATATTTTAAGTGTAAGCTTTAAATAGAAATATTAAGATGAATGTTAATTACACTAACTTTTTTGTGATGTCTCTTCCTAAAAGCAAATTTAAAAATTCATATTTCATAATTACTATAATTTATATATTTATTTATCTTTTTTATCCACTAATAATTAATTTATTAATTAAATTTCGATTAATTGCTATTTAATATTTTTTAAAAATAAATAAATAAATAAATGATATAAAAGTTTAAATATTACAACAAATTAGAAGAAGTAATTATTTATTTTTTATGAGAATACTTTAAATTTATTTTTATAAATAAAAAAAGTTTTTAAACTCTTCACTTTAATCTCATTAGGATCTCCATATTAATCTGAGGTATGTTTAATTTATTAATTAATAATTATTAATAATTATGTTTTTAATATAATTAACTTTCAATTTATTTTTCATATTATTTTCCTAATAAAATCATTATTTCATATTTTTTCTTCCTTTTTTCCTTCAAAATAACTAATTAATTAATTAATTAATAATATATTTTCTTTTCAATATTTAAAAAGTTACAATTCAATTGCTGCAATTGGTGCATCAAACTTAAGTTTTGCTTTAGCAAATTGCACTAATCTCTCAAATTTGACACTTTCTCTTAGGTAAAACAGTTTATTTGTTATGAATTGTGATATCATTAATTATAAAAATGAATTTAAAATAATAAAACTATTTTAATTTATTAATTAATTAATTAGCTTTATATTTTATTTCTTTTTCTTTTCTATTATGCTTATTTTTTTGTTTCCTTTCTCTCTAATTTAACTCATTTTGTTATTTTCAACTTTTTCTTTTCTTATTAATAAATGAATTCGCTTCTTATTTTTTCCTTCTAACTAACTTGTTAATTTTTTATTTTTTCATCAATATATAAAAAGTTATAATTAAATTGGTGCAATAGGTGCATCAAGCTTAGGTTCTGCTTTAGTAAATTTAACTAATCTTTCAAAGTTGGTACTTGAACTTTAGTAAAAGCAATTTTTTTTTTGGATTGTGAAATTTAAAATTATAAAATTTACTTTAAACAAAAAACTCTTTTAATAAATATATTAGATAGATTTTTATTTGATTTATTTTTCTTTTTCTTTTTAATTTTTCTTGCATTTTTTATTCCTCTATCTTACTCAATTTAATTAATTTATAAATTTTCAACTTTTGATTTTATTATTATTTCATACTTATTCCTACTAACTAATTATATATTTTTTCTTCAATATTTAAATAGAGGTAATTAAATCTGGGCAAATGGTGCATCAAGCTTAGGTTCTGCGTTAGCAAATAGCATTAATCTCTAAATTTTGACGCTTAAACTTTAGTAAAACAGTTTATTTATATTAAATAGTGTTATTTTTAAAATAAATATGAATTTAAAACAATTAAACTCTTTTAATTTATTTGATAAATTTTATTTTTTATTTCTTTTTCTTTTACTTTTTTCTTTTAAATTTAACTCGTTTTTAAATTTTCAAATTTTGCTTTTATTATTAATTAATTCCTTTCTAATAATTAATTACATATTGTTTGTTTATTCATTTTTCCTTCTTACTATATAATTAATTTTTATTTTTTCTACAATATTTAAAAAGGAACAATTAAATCGGGGCAATTGGTGCATCAAGCTTATGTTCTGGTTTAGCTAATTGCACTAATCTCTCAAATTTGACACTCGAACTATAGTAAAAAAAGTTTATTTATTTTAGGTTATGATATTTTTAATTAAAAAAATGAATTCAAAACAATAAGCTCTTTTAAATTATTTGATTTTTTTTCTTTTTCTTTTTTTATTTTGCTTGCGTTTTTTTTCTTTTAATCTTTCTTAAATTAACTCTTTTTTCATTTTCATTTTCAACTTTTACTTTTATAATTCATTTCTTACTTTTTCTTAATTTTTTCCTTCTAACTAACTAACTAATTAAATAATAATATTTTTTCTTCAATAAAAGTGACAATTAAATTGGTGATGAAGGTACATCAAGCATAGGTTCAGCATTAGCAAATTTTACTAATCTCTCAAATTTGGCACTTTATCTTAGGTAAAAACATATCATTTGTATTGATTTGTGATATTTTTAATCATAAAAATGAATTTATAGTAATAAAATTCTGTAATTTATTTGAAAGTTTCTTATTTTATTTATTTATTTTTTTCTTTATTTGTTAATTAAATTAACTCTTTTTTCCTTAATTATTAATTAATTTCTTATTATTTCATGTTTTTTCTTCATTTTTACTTTCTAACTAATTAATTATATGCTTTTTTTTAATATTTAAAAAGTAATAGTTAAATTTGTGATTTTGGCGCATCAAACTTAGGTTCTGGTTTAGGAAAGTGCACTAATCTCTTAAATTTGAAACTTGGACTTTCGTAAAAACAGTTTATATATTTATTTGTTTGTTTTGGATTGTGATATTTTTTAATATAAAAATTAATTTAAAATAATAAAACTCTTTTAATTTATTTATTTGATAGCTTTTTATTTGAATTAATTTTCTCTTTCTTTTTAATTGTTCTTAATTCTGTTTAATTTTACTTATTTATTTTTTTATTTTCAACAATTTCTTTTATTATAAATTAATTTTTTATAATTTAATTTTTTCCTTCTAACTATCTAACTAGCTAATTAATTATAAATTTTTTATTGAATGTTTAAATAGTTGCAATAAAATTGGTGATGAAGGTATCTTAAGTTTAGGTTCTGCTTTTGCAAATTTAACTAATCTATAAAATTTGATATTTGGACTTTAGTAAAATCATTTTTTTTAATTTGGATTGCAATATTTTAATTTTAAAAATGAATTTAATAAAGCTCTTTTAATTTATTTAATAGTTTTTTATTTGATTTATTTTTTTTATTGTGTTTATGTTTTTTTCTTTCTTTCTTTCTTTCTTTCTTTCTTTCTTTATTAATTTAATTCATTTTTTATTTTAAACCTTTTGCCTTTATTATTTATTATTATTTTAAAAAGGTTTTTTTAATTCTTTCCTTTTAACTAAATAACTAAATAACTAACCAATTAATTTTATATATTTTTTTCAATATTTAAAAAGATTTACTCCGTTTAGTGATAAATGTGCACTAGGATTAGGTTTTGCTTTAGCAAACTGCATTAATCTCACAATTTTGACACTCAATCTTAAGTAATAGCAGTTTAATTGTTTTTGAACTGTGATATTTTTAAATATAAAAATGAATTTAAAAAATATGAATTTATTTATTAATTTGTTTATTAGCTTTTTATTTGGTCTATTTTCAAATTTTGCTTTTATTATTAACTAATTAATTCATTAATTATTATTATTATTTTTTTCCTTCTAACTAACTTATTAATAATATATTTTTTCTTTAATATTTAAAAAGTGGAAATTAAATTGGTGATGAAGGAATATCAAGCTTCGTATCTGCTTTAGCAAATAGTGTTAATCTCTCAAATTTAACACTTGAACTTTAGTAAAAATAATTTATTTGTTTTAGGTTCTGATATTTTTAATTATTAAAATAAATTTAATCTGTTTTATTGTGCTTCTTTTTTTTTCTTATCTATCTATCTATCTATCTATCTATCTATCTATCTATCTATCTATCTATCTATCTATCAATCTTATTTAACCAATTTTTATTTTCAACATTTGCTTTTATTATAAATTGATTAATTTATTATTTTTTCCTTCTGAGTAAATAATTATACATTTTATCTTTTATCTTTAATATAAAAAAAGTTCTAATTAAATTGGTGATAAAGGAGCATCAGGCTTAGGTTTTTCTTTAGTAAATTTCATTAAGCTCTCAAATTTAGCACTTTATCTTGAGTAAAACAGTTTTTCTGTCTGTTGGGATGATGATGTTTTTAAATATAAAAATTAATTTATTTGATTTATTTTTTTCATCTTATTTATTGTGTTTGTTTTTTTCTTTTCAATATAACTTAATTTAAGTTATTTTTTATTTTAAATTTTTGTTTTTATTATTAAATCTTTCATCCATATCTTATATTTTCTTCATTTTTTCCTTCAAATTAAAAAGCTAATTTTATATTTTTTCTTCCAAATTTATAAAGAAATAATTAAATTGGTGCAAATGGTGCATCAAGCTTAGGTCTTTCTTTAGCAAATTGTACTAACCTCTCAGATTTGAATCTTAATCTTTTGTAAAATAGTTTAATTATTTATTTTTGATTGTGGTATTATAATAAAAAAATGAATTTAAAACAATAAAAATTATTTAATTTATTTGATAGCTTAATATTTTTTTTCTTTTACTTTTTTTTATTATTCTTCTAATATTTTTTTATTTATTAATTTAAAATATAATTTTTAATTTTTAGTAATTTATTCTAATTTATAATAAAAGAAAAAACTAAATCAATGAATAATAATAATAATTGAAATTTAAAAGCAAATGTCTCAAATCTAAAAGATTAGTTGTCTTTGAAATAATTATCTGATGGTGATAGACAGACAGACAGACAATTTGTGAAAAATGATGAATAATATAAAATATTTGAATTTTAGAATATAATATGTATAATTATTTTATATATTGCAATTGTATAATTTAACTTAAAATATATATAAATAGATAAATAAATAGACTTATTATTATTTTTATATTGTAATTAAAATATTTAATTTTTGTGATTTTAAGCTAATTTTACACTTTCTATTTTATAATTTTTTTTATCAACCTGATTTTTTAAAGATATTTTCTTATTGCAAAATTTATAAATGAAATTAATTAATTTTAAATAAGTGATAATCAAAAATATCAAACTACTTTTAATAAAATATAAAATATTTGAATATTAGAATATAATATGTATAATTAATTATTTTATATATTGCAATTGTATAATTTAACCTAAAATATACATAGATAGATAGATAAATAAATAGACTTATTATTATTTTTATATTGTAATTAAAATATTTAATTTTTGTGATTTTAAGCTAATTTTACACTTTCTATTTTATAATTTTTTTTATCAACCTGATTTTGTAAAGATATTTATTTTCTCATTGTAAAATTTATAAATGAAATTAATTAATTTTAAATAAGTGATAATCAAAAATATCAAACTACTTTTAATAAAATAAATGAAGTCAAGTAAAAGGAAGCATGAAAAAATATAGAAGTAATTGAAATATAAAATAATAAAAACAGTGATATATATAAATAATATACTTTATAAATTAAGATATTAATTAATTATATAGTAAATATATTTTATTTCATTATGATTTATTTTGTTAGAACTGTGAGAAGTAAACGAAAATTGAGGCAAGTGAGCTTTAGGAGATTTAAAAGTCACTTATCAAGCCTTACTTTAAGCAGAGATTATTTTCAAAGAAATCAAATGTATTGCTTAAAGAGAAATTTTAGTAAGGTAAGATAAGAGCAATTTGTTAATTGTCAGACTGGTCATTTAGAAGTTTGGCTTATTGGAATTGCTTTAGTACTTCTTATTTGGCAACTTCTGTTTTTTATGCTGTAAAAGTAATTTTGTAGCCTTCTCCATATTTTTCTTTCAGGAATTAAGGAGTACCGTAGCAGATAAACTTACCATTAATAAGAATACCAATTTTAGAGCACAAGCACTCAGCCTCATCCATGCTGTGAGTCGTTAAAACAATAGCTCCATTTCTTAATTTTAGACTTTGACTGAGAGTGTTCCATAAAAATCTAAATTATTTATATTAGAATTAGCTTCAAAATTATTTTTAAAAATCTATCTATATTTACCTTCTTGCAATTGGATCGACACCTGATGATGGTTCATCAAAGAATTACATGTCTGGACCTCCAATCAATGCCATAGAAACACATAGTTTTCTTTTATTACCTCCACTCAATTAAGAAGCTTTTCTATTTATGTAATCTTCTAATTGCATTACTTTCAAGAAATAATCTATGCTTTCTTTCAGATCGTTTCCTTTTAAGCCTTTAATTCTTCCAAACAAGCGGAGATGTTCAAATACAGTCAAATTTTCATATAAATTATCGAATTGTGGGCAAATTCCTACATCTTAATAAACCTCCATTAAACCGCTTTCGACTTCAATGTTTTTGAGTTTTACACTGCCTTAGCTCTTAGGGATTAGAGAAGTTAAAATGTTAAAGGTTGTTGATTTACCAGCTCCATTAGGTCCTAATAAGCCTAAAATTTCTCCATTTTAGACTCCAAATGAGTTATTTTTAATAGCAGTATAAGGAGGTGTCTTTTTATCTATCCTATAAGTCTTATAGAGGTGAGATACTTTTATTTTATCTTAACAATTCATGTTAGAGACTCTATGATCTTCTGCAGCTACTTCTGCAGGAGTAGGTTGATTTTCAAATTCACTGTAATCGATTTTAGGATCAGCCTTAAACTTTTCCGTTCTTTGTTCAATTCTTAATGCGATCCAAGCATAAACAATACCTTAACCTAGAAGGATGATAACGTACTACCAAATTTGATTTTACCAAGATGGGTAATTGGCATCGTTATATTCTTTGCTGAAAGGTAGAGTGTCTGAAGAAATTAACTAAGTTCCAACATTATAGCAAAGATAAGGAGAAATAAGTACCATGAAGCCCTTATATTAAAAAATAAATCAGTATTGAATTAAATATTTTATAAATTAAGCTTACCTAAGCGGTTTTTGACTGAGAAGCAATAAGAGCTGGGATTGTATAAAAGAGGAAATAGTTGACAAAGAAAACAAGCTAATTAAATTTTAAAATAATGATGAGTTAAAAAAGGAAGGAAATGTATTATTAAATGAAATACCTTGTAAGCTGTTTAAGATTTCTCAAAAAAGAAAGAAAGGAAATAAGATTAGCAAATAATTGCGAAGATAAAAAGCTAGGTTAAACCAAAGAATTCGCCAAAATGATCTGTAACTGCGTTAAATCCAATTATAAAACAGATTATGAAGAAGATATAGAGATTGATTGAAATAAAGATAAAATCAAAAATGAAGGTTCCCAACCAGTAGGGTAAACTTCTGCATCCCATAACATTAAGGGAATATCTTAATTTTAATTCTCTCTCCATGACAGGAACTCCACAAAAGCTGGTTGTAACAAAATTGTATGCGATCATGCCAAAAATTCCTATTAATTTGAAGAATAAATTCAGTAAAGGAATAGATATTGTATTCAAATTTTACCGAAAATGATGATTTAGAGGAATTAAACAGATATTTATTGGTCAGGATTTGTGTTATCATTATTAACTGTACTCTCTGTTATAGCGTAATTAGCAACAAATACTCCAACTAATTGTAGTAAAAGAGGTAAAAAGAAGCTTATAACTATAGAAATTGATCTCATAGTTATAAAGACCTTTCTTTAGAAACATCCAAAAGTTTAGTTTAAGAAATCAAAAATGGGAGCCTTTTTTAAGCATTCAGGAAGAGCAATATTAGAGAAATCTGTGAATTTTTCTTAAACCAACTAAGTCTTTGATAAAAAAGATATTAATTAATTCAAATATATTTATCTTATTTTTAATAAGAAACATATACCATAATTCCTTTCTATCTTTTTTCACTGCCATATCTAAATTTTATGGCAGAAGAATTTTTATAAAAATTGTTGGTAAATTAAGTCCTCGACATATTTGCGTGGAAGAGCGGCTAAGGAATTATGGTAAAGAATTAAATAAATGTGTAAAAATTATTTAGAGGGAAAATTAGATGGTGAATGAATGAAGAAGAATAAGTAGAAGTTTTGTTAAAGTGAAATTAAGATAATTTTACTTGATTTTCAGAAGGATTTAAATATTTATTTTCATCCATACCAATGTTAATGAAAGCGTCTTCAAGAGTATTTGCTTCTAGATCGAGATTGAGCTCATTATCTTTCTCTAAAGTTGAAAAAAGATTTGAAAAATGCTATTTAGAAGAAAAGGGGAGAGTGAATTTAACTATTCCAACTTGACTCTAAGGGTTGTACTTTGCTTCTGGGATGATTTAATTTATGATTTATCTAATTTAATTGCATTTTTCTGATGACAATTGATATTCTTTTTTAGAAATCTCTGGTGCTTCATTTTATTTCAAATCTATTTAAGATTTTTAAGATGAGTTTATTTAATTTTCAGATTTTTTAGCTATTGTGAGATGGTAGCCTACTCCGAAATTTCTTTTGATAAACTCGTTTGTGCCAAGAGTTAAAAGCTTTCCTTTAGCCATAATTGCAATACGATCAGAGCATTCTTCTGCCTCTTCCAAATGGTGAGTAGTCAAAATGATTGTTCTTTACTCTTTTTTTAACTCAAGTAGAATTTGTTTGATTTCTTTTCTTGCATTAAAATCTAAACCGCTTGAAGGTTCATCCAAAAATACAATTTTTGATCCTCCAATCTATTTTTATCAATTAATTAATTTAAAATTATAATGTGTTATTTATTTGCAATATATAAAATTATCAAATAGATAAATTTTTAAATATATTTAATAATTTACAAGTGCCATTGCCAATGAAAGCTTTCTTTTATTTCCTCCACTAAGAATTTTAGCTGTTTTTCCTACTTCGTTCGAAAGTTAACATTTTTTAATAAGATATTTTATTTCATTTTCTAATTCAACTCCATCTTTTCCTTTGATTCTTCCTATGAATTAAAGGTGTTCTTCTATTGTAAAATTATCATATAAAACATCCTTTTGCTAACATAATCCAATATTTTAGCGAATTTGATCTTTATTCTAATCAAAATCTAAGCCATTCATGATTATCTTACCCTAATTTTTTTAAAGTAGCCCAGTTAATAAAGATATTGTTGTAGTTTTTCCTGCTCCATTGTGTCCTAACAAGCTATTAAAGATTTTAGTTAAAACATTTTTTAAAAATCAAATTTTATTTTGAAAATTGTTTTACCAAAAAATTTGCTTTTCGTATAAGGTGAGCGATAAATGGTCAACAGCTGTAAAATCGCCAAATTTTTTAACTAAATCTCTCACTTTGACACTCACAGAAAGATTTTAAACATTCAAAAACTCTTCTTTGTACTTTGCTGAGCAAAAATCAATCTCATTTTAAGAAGCATTCATCTCTTCATCATTCTTTTTTTAGTTTTAGCTAAAAATTTAAGAGCTGTTTTTAGGATTTTTCTTCCAAATCCAATTTATGAAGAACAGAGCATCCCTCTGAGTTCCATATTCATTTTTTACAACCTATTTTAAATTTAAATAATTAGATCAATAATGCTTTATTTAAATCAATTACTTGATCAAAGTATAAATACAAAATGAAGTAAACAATTGTATCTATGACTAGCATCATTATTCCATTACTATAGCTATAATTTTTTGCCATTTTAGAATAACTAAAGCTATGACTTGATTAACTAGAGTTCCATCCAGCTGATAGGAAGATGAAAATTATACAAGTCTATGGAAATAGAGATAAAAGGTTTAACAGATTCTAACTTTCTTGCACAGTATCTACGGCTGCAACATATTGCAAAGCTGAAGCTATCAAGTGAATCAGAGTTATTAAGTCAGATGGTAATTTTGGATGAGAAAAGAATGTGGTGTACATATAGCATTAACTTAATGCTGCGCAAATAAATAAAGCATATGCCAAAATAATTTCTCCTACTGTTAATGAGCTATCAGAGAATGATTAAGCAGCTAAACATGGAACTAAATAAATCACTCCAATCTAATTTATTATATTTTTTCTTAATAAACAATTTAAAATGAAAAATCTATCTATTTTACGAGAAAAGCTTTGCCAAAATTAAATGTCAACCAACCTAGGTTATAAGAAATATCTTTAAGTCCCATTATCTTTATATTAAAAAGCAATATTAAAAAACAATTAAGCAAGGAATAGATAAATGTTACTTTTTGAGTTTCTTTGTATTTCTCAGACTTTTCGTTAATAAAATTGAAGACAAAAGATCTTAAAAACCCAGAAAGGGATAATGGTAGATATAAAGCAGCTATGAATTGCAAAGCGCTGGCGTTTTCTTTTGTTTAGTTTAGATTATAAAAAAGTTTAAATATTTAAATTTTTAGTGAAGGTCAAAAAGATTATTACTTGCTACTATATTAAATATGGCTGAAATTAATGGAGGAAAGATATCCCTTAAATACTCGTAGGATCTTCTGTTGAGTAAAGCATTTTTTTTAATAATAATGCTTGCTTACTTTAGAACAGTTGACATTTTAAATGATTTAGATAATTTATTTGAGAATTGTAATTATAAATAATTGAACCTTATAATTTTGATATATATATGTAGGAATATAAAGATTTCTTAAAGCTAATTTTGAATGGGACCATCTGTAAAAAGCTTATGTTTTCTGATGCCTTGTTTGAAATAAATCTCTATAAATAATCCAAATTAAGCATTGATTATTTTAATTAATAGAATTCATCGTATTTTACAAAGCACAATAATTGATTTCGCAAATTAAGAAATAAAGTAGACAAATCATACCATTTCAAACGAAAGACAATAGACAAATCTTTATTTAATCAAATTTCAAATTTAATATAAACACTTTCTATTTTATATTAATCAAATCAAATCAAAAATTTTTCTATTTAGATCTAAATAAATTCAGGCTAAAAAATTATAAGCAAACAATATTTATAATTTTTTGTTTTATAAAATTTGGTAAGTAATGAATCATCTCTTTTCTGTAACAATTCTTAATATTTGTTAAAAGCTAGCTTATTCTTTATAAAAGATATGCGATTAAAGCTTACTATCTACAAATTAAAATTAGACTCATTTTTCTTTTGTAAAACATAATCATACTCAATCTATATTAATTAAGACATTCAAAAATTTTTGTATAATTTGCATTAAAGATAATGTAAAAAAAAATTATCTATCCTTCAAATAATATTGATTGAGTAAATTTTAGATTTAAAATATAAATAATTAAAAAACATTCAACTTGGCTTCTGTTTAATTGTAAACCAATAAAATTATGCATTTTACTTTTATAATTTGCATAAATAAATTTAATTCATTAAATAAAATGTGTCCAAAATTTACTATTTGATTTGAGAGTTTGCTTTGAATATTAAAAAAATAATTTAATTCATTTGTAATCAAAAAAATTTAATATATATATATATATATAGTACCCTAAGGTAGGCTACATACATGAATAAAAACGAAGTATTAATTATTAGTTCAAATTAAAATAAATCTCTAAAATCTCAAATAAATGCATCAAACAATAAATAAACATAAAATATATATAAATAAGTAAATAAATAAACTTGCTTGAATATAACAATTTGTTTATCCAAAAGTTTTTTTACTTAATAATTTATTTAGAACTACTGAATTTTCTTAAATAAATAGAACAATTTCCTTTTTATCAATATTTTAAAATTTTAATTTTATTCTATCCATAGTGTATAAAGATCATTCCGTTAGATAGTTGATTGATGTGTATTTAAACGTCTAATTCATGGTGTTCTAATTATAGACGTTCATCTTCTACAATAATGTCTTTATTAATAAATTAAACAGAATTTTATTTCACATCATAAAGGCTAAGAATGTTTTAAATAAGAAATTGTCTTCCTGAATAATAACCGAGATAGAGTATTTTTTAAGAGGTCTTTATGTTTTTTAGGAAAAAATATTATCTTTTCCTATCAATTTCATATTTATTTTCTTAATCATACTACTAAGCTAAACAATTTTTTATTTATTTTTTTATTTCAAATTTTTTATTTTGATTGAATTTAATTAAAACATTTGGTTTATTAGGTATTAATACATTGAATGTACTTTTCTTTACATTAAGATATTAAGATTGTAAGTTTATATCGAAAGCTTATTCGAATTTGTGCATGTTGATAAACTTAAAATCAAACCTTGTTGTCATATTTAACTGATAAAAATATAAATAACATGAATTATATATTTTTTTAAAGAAGAGCAAAATAAACTGCTTTTTTTCTTCATCATAATGAGAAAGTAGACCTTTTGTATATTTGCATTTGTGAACTGTTTCTTAGATAATTTATTTTTAATTGGCATCAAATATACAAAAATATTCACCAAATCCATCGTCATAAATCAATGGTAAAAATAAAGAGTTGCTTTTTCTATCAAATGTGAATGATGAAAAACATGTAATTTCGCTTTTCAATTCTTAAATTTAAGGAATCTTATATTCATCAGTTGATAATGAATATGAGCTAATTTTACATGATTAATTTTTTTGGGTAATAAAAAATTATTCAAAGCTACTACGATTAAAGAAGTATTCTCTGATTATCCAATCATTTTGCAAGGGAAGCTCAAAATATTGAGGAGTTATTTTATTTTAATTGATTTTGTAAAGCACAATTTTTTGATTATCTTAGAAAGTAAACAAATCCATATTTGTGTCTATTAGCATTTGAAGATCAGAGTCATTTAACTATTTTATTTAGTATTAAGCTTGTTTCTCTGCTTGTTCTTTGAATGAATGAAAACCTATGAAATTAGATACAAAGAGAGAATTATAAACTTTTTTATCCATATAACAGGGATAAGTTAACTCGTTTTTGTAAAGTATTGGGTGAAAGAAGTGTTTTATAAAAAAGTTTTAAGAAAAGTAGAAATTTTAAGTCTACTAATTTACTTAAAAATTGCTAACATAATTTCTTTCACCTTTTTTCTTAGATATTTTGATTTGTATCGAGGCTTATGAATCTTTTCTTGTCCAACCTTAATCCATTAATTCTAATTAAAATAGTACAAAGATACTATCCTAATGAAGAAAGATTCTTTAAGTATTTGTTTCATAATTTAAACCATAATATTTTTCCATTTCCTTTTAAAAAAAATTCTATTCTCTCCAATCTGATAAAATGTAAGAATTACTTCTCATAAGTATCAAAAAAGTCCATTTGGAAAACTTCTTTCTTTAGCGATCTTTGATTGAAATAGGAATAGGGAAAGCTGAGAATACAGGTTTCAAATTATTTTAAACTTTTTCAATATTAATGTTAGTTTATCTAATAAGCTCTAAATTATTCTTATTTAGCTAATAAATTTTATTATTCATGATAACAAATAAAATCAAGAATTCCTATTCATTAATATTATATCCTTCAAGTTATTTACTTTTGGCATTCTTAAAATAGTATTTAAACTCACTTTATGTTATAGGCATCAATCTAAGCAAGACTTTATGTTAATCATTAAAATCTTTAGTAATAACTTGCTTATTGTTTAAGTCTATTCTTATTACTATTTAAGTACCTAGAATGTAAATTAAACCCGGTTCATGATAGTCTAACTCGCTATCAAAAAAGTTCTCAATACAATTATATTTAAAATGGCTTGTATCTTTTTTTCCAATAGAATGCTCTTTTTTGTATTAATAAACCAAAGATAAGTCTAGATTTAAAATATGGATATCAATTTATCCAATTGATTAGATAACTAAAGCGAGATATTTGTCTCCTAGGATTCCTGCTTGAACATCTAAATTATTGTTATCCATTTATAAGCAATTTACTTCAAAAGAAGGTAAATCTTAAGTGTAATCAGTAAAATTTTAGATATGTATTTTTACAACAGTGTTATCAATGTAACTTTATTTGGTAACAACATACATACACTATAGTAAATCGATAACCTTATCTCCTACTTTAATCTCAAAAGTATTCTTCTCATAGAGGTGAGTTGGCAAAAACACAACTTTTCTAAAGTGAAAATATTCATAATTTTATCTCTAACTTTTTAAAGGTGCAGTATGAACTAAAATATTTGTATTATCTATTAGATAGCTTTCTTTTGTTATATCTGAATTCTTTTTTACTTCAAACTGTTTGCTTTAAAGCCACTCAGAGTATTTATTTTTTAAGTTAAAATCCATTTTAATAGTTTCTTTTTTTTATTATTGTTTTTTAGAATTTATATTATTAAATATTTATTTAATTAATTATTTAGATTTTTCAAAATTTCTTCTTTTAATTAAAATTCAAAAGGCAAAAACCAAATTTAAATAAAATATGAAATAAATATCTAATAATTACATAATTATTTATTTATTAATTAATTAATTTCTGCTCAGAATTAATCATAATTTATAAATTTGTTAATTTAAACTCAAATGGGAAAAACAAAATTTAAATCAAATATCTTTTGCTGTTCTTAATTAAAGCTCTAAATTTATCATAATTTATAAATTTAATAATATTAGGTAAGCCCGTCATTAAAAAATCTAAAGAAAATATTTTTTTGTTTTTTAATAATTAAAACAAAATGCTAATTAAAAACATAGTTAGCTACTGGTATGGGTTCTACTAAAAAATTAATTGGAATATTTAAAAAAATAATAGAGTTAAATGCTTGCTGCCTTCAAAAAAAAATAATATTTTTTCTAATAATGTACTTTAAACAATAAATATTACAGTTTAAGAAGATATTATATTTATATATAATAAATAAATAAGAAAGTTAAAAATTTATTTTTAATTTAATTATGTATTAAAGACGATATTGAAGGATTTAGATAAGATATAGAAAGTATTAAGAATGCTAATTTATTAGAATGAGTAAATTTTTTTAATGAATTTTCATTTATTTTTGTAATTAGATTTATTTTAAAAAATATGAAAATTAATCTAATAACAAAAATATACTTAAATATGTCAAAAATATATTTTATTCTATCTAGTCAGTTCGCATTCTCATTATCCTTTATATCCAATCCCTAGTTCCTAATATTTTTAAGTAAACATTTTAAATAGAAATATTCAAATTTAATAATGAATATTCGTTCCATTAACTTTTTTGTGATTTCTTTTACTAAAAGTAAATTTATAAATTCATATAATTTATTTGTGCTTTTATCCACTTATAATTAATTAAGTTTCCATAAAGTGTTATTATAAAATTTTTGAAAAAAAAAAATAAATAAATAAATGATATAATAGATTAAATTTTACGAAAAATTAGAAGAAGTAATTATTTATTTTTTTATCATTAGACTTTAAATCTATTCTTACTAATATAAAAAGTTTATAAGCTCTTCACTTGAATCTCATTAGGTTCTCCATATTAATCTGCAGAGGTATATATAATTAATTTATAAATATTATTATTTTTAATATCTTCAATATATTTAACTTTCATTTTATTTAAAAATTATTTTTCTAATAGAAATTATAACTTATATTCATAAATTCAATTTATTGATACAAATTAATTTTTTTATTATTTGATTTACTTTTCTTTTTCATTTTAATTGTACTTGTGTTTTTTTTCTTTATCTTTCTTAATTTAACTGATTTTTTTATTTTCAATTTTACTTTTATTATTTATTTATTAATTAATTAATTTCTTATTACTTCATATATTTTCTTCATTTTTTACTTCTAAATAACTCATTAATTTTATACATATTTATTTAAAGTTCCAATTAAATTAGTGATTAAGGTATATAACGCTTAGGTTCTGCTTTAAAAAATTGCACTAACCTCTCAAATTTGACACTTGATCTTGAGTATAAGCAATTTATTTGTTTTGGATTGTGATATTTTTAGTTATAAAATAAATTTAAAACAATATAACTAACTAACTATTTTTAATTTATATTTTAGCTTTTCATTTGATTTACTCTTATTTTTAATTGTCTTTGTGTTTTTTTTATTCTACTTTTCTTAATTAAGTTAACTCACTCTTTTTTATTTTGAGCTTTTAATTTTATTATTTATCTATTAATTCCTGTTTTATTATTTCATATTATTTCTTCATTTTTTCCTTTGAAATAACAAATTAATTAATATTTATTTTTTCTTCAATATTAAAAAAGTGACAATTAAATTGGTGATTAAAGTGCATCAGACTTAGGTTTTGCATTAGCAAATTGCACTAATCTCACAAATTTGACACTTAATTTTCGGTAAAAACAGTTTATTTGTTTTGTTTGGATAGTGATATTTATTTATTTTTAGTTATAAAAATGAATTTAATACAAAATAACTCTTTTTAATTTATTGCTAGCTTTATCTTTGATTTACTATTCATTTTCTTTTTAATTTTACTTGTCTTTTTTCTTTTCTTCTTCTATCTTTCTTAATTTATTTATTTAACTCACTTTTTTATTTTCAATATTTACTTTTATTATTTATTTATTTATTAACGAATTTCTTATTATTTTATATTTGGCTTGATTTTTTCCTTCGAAATAACAATATATTGTTTTTTCAATATTTAAAAAGTGGAAATTAAATTGGCGATTAAGGGGTATCAGGATTAGGCTCTGCTTTAGTAAATTGCATTAATCTCTCAAATTTGATACTTGGTTTTTAGTAAAAACAGTTTATTTGATTTGGATTATGATAGTTTTCGTTATAAAAGTGATTTTAAAACAATATTGTTTATTAGCTATATATTTGATTTACTTTTCTTTTTCTTTTTTATTGTACTTTTGTTTTTTCTTTATATCTTTCTTAACTTAATTAATATTTTTTTTCTTCAATATTTTCTTTTATTTTTTGCTACAATTTTTATTTCTAAATAAATAAATAATTAATTATATATTATTTCTCAATATTTAAAAAGATATAATCAAATTGGAGCAATTGGTGTATCAAGCTTAGGTTCTGCTTTAGCAAATTGCACTAATCTTTCAAATTTGACACTAAATGTTTGGTAAAAATAGTTTATTTGCTTTGAATTGTGATATTTTTACTATTAAAAATGAATTAACAATTTTAATCTTTTAAATTTGTTTATTAGCTTTTTTTTGATTTCTTTTTATTATTAATTATATTGTGTTTTTTTCTTCTATCTATCTATCTTAATTTCATTCATTTGTTTATTTTCAATATTTGCTTTTATTATTTATTAATTAATTCATTCATTTGTATTATTTAATATTTTGCTTCATTTATTCCTTCTAAATAAATAACTATTTTTTTTTTTCAATATTTAAAAAGTGGAAATTAAATTGGTGACTAGGGTGCATCAGGCTTAGTCTCTGCTTTAGTAAATTGTGCTAAACTCTCAAATTTAACACTTGATCTTTAGTAAACAGTTTTTTTGTTTTAGATTGTGATATTTTTAGTTATAAAAATGGATTTAAAACAAATTAATTCTTTTTAATTTGAAAATTAACTTTTTATTTGATTTAGTTTTCTTTTTCTTTTAAAAGTAATTGTGTTTTATTCTTCATTCTATCTATCTTTCTTAACTTAATTCATATTTTTATTTTTAAAATTTGCTTTTATTATTTTTTATTAATTAATTAATATATTCCAAATTATTTAATATTTTGCTTCAATTTATTTTCCTTTCTAAATAACTAATTAATTATTTAAATATTATTTCTCAATATTTAAAAAGATCTAATTAAATTGGAGCAATTGGTGCATCAGGCTTAGGTTCTGCTTTAGCAAATTACACTAATCTCTTAAATTTGGCACTTAATCTTTCGTAAAAATAGTTGATTTGCTTGATTGTTTTGGATTGTGATATGTTTCATAAAAAAAATGAATTTAAAAACAAAAAAGCATTTTTTAAATTTGTTTATTATCTTTAAATTAGATTTACTTTTATTTTCTTTTTAATTGTACTTGTTTTTTTTTTTGTTTCTATCTTTCTTAATTTATATATTTAACTCATTTTTTTATTTTCAAAATTTACTTTTATTATTTATTTATTTATTAATTTAATTCTTATAAAATCATATTTTTCCTTCTAAATAACTAATTAATGATTATTTTTTTCTTCTATATATAAAAAGATTCAATGGTATTGGTGATTCAGGTGCATCAGACATAGGTTCTGCTTTAGGAAATTGCTGTAATCTCTTAAATTTGAAACTTGATCTTGGGTAAAAATAGTTAGTTTGTTTGTTTTGGATTGTGATATTTTTCATAAAAAAATGAATTAAAAAAAATAAATAAACTCTTTTTAATTTTTTTATGAGTTTATATTTGATTTACTTTTCTTTTTCTTTTTATTCTACTTGTGTTTATTTTCCTTCTTTCTTTCTATCCTTCTTAATTTAACTCATTTTTGTTTTTCAATATTTGCATTTATTATTTACTAATTTATTTCTTATTATTTAAATTTTACTTCATTTTTTACTTCTAAATAACTAATTAATTTTTTATTTTTTCTTTTATAATCAAAAAGGTCTAATGAAATTTGTGCAATTGGGGCATAGGGATTAGTTTCTGATTTAGCAAATTGCACTAATCTCTCAAATTTGACTCTTGATCTTGGGTAAAACAGTTTATTTTTTTGTTTTGGATTGTGATATTTTTAGTTAAAACAATGAATTTAAAACGAAAAAACTATATTTAATTTGTTTATTAGGTTTATATTTGATTTAATTTTCTTTTTCTTTTAAGCTAATTGTACATGTTTTTTTATTTCTTCTATCTTTCTTAATTTATTTAATTCATTTATTTTTTATTTTCAATATTTGCTTTTATTATTATCATTGTTTCCTTCTAAAGAACAAATAAATTAATTAATTTAATATTTTTTCTTCAATATTTAAAAAGATACAATGGTATTGGTGATTAAGGTGCTTCAGCCTTAAGTTCTTCTCTAGCTAATTGCACTAATCTCTCAAATTTGAGACTTGGCTTTTAGTAAAAACAGTTTATTTGTTTTGAATTGTGATAAATATGAATTAAAAAAAATAAAACTAACTCTTGTACATTAACTTTTTATTTGGTTTAATTTTCTTTTTCTTTTTTGGTGTACTTGTAATTTTTCCCTTCTATCTTTCTTAATTTAATCTTTCTTAATTTAACTCATTTTTTTATTTTCGACATTTACTTTTATTAATAAATAATTGAATTTTTTCTTCATTTTTTCCTTCTAAAAAACTAATTTATTAAATTTTTTTCTTAAATATTTAAAAAGACAAAATTAAATTGGCGATTAAGGTGCATCAGACTTTGGCTCTGCTTTATCAAATTGCAATAATCTCTCAAATCTGATACTTAATCTTCGGTAAAAATTATTTATTTATTTATTTTTTGCTTTTGTTTTTCTTTTTAATTGTACTTGTGTTTTTTTTCCCTTCTATATTTCTTAATTTAACTCACGTTTTGACTTTCAACATTTACTTTTACTATTTATTTATTAATTCATTTTTTATTATATCATATTATTTCTTCATTTTTTCCTTCTAAATAACAAATTAAATATTTATTTTATCTTCAATATTTAATAAGATTCAATGATATTGGTGAAACAGGTGCATCAGGCTTAGGTTCTGCTTTAGCAAATTTCTCTAATCTCTCAAATTGTTCACTTGATCTTCAGTTAAAACAGTTTATTTATTTATTTTAGATTGCAATATTTTAATTATTAAATTTAATTTAAAACATTCTTTAAATATGTTTTTTAGCTTTTTATTTGATTTTTTTCCTTTTTTATAATTTCTAATGTTTTTTTAAAAATTTTATCCAATTTAATTTTTTTAAATCATTTATTTTAATTTATTATAAAAGTTTTAACTTAATCAAAGAATCATAAAAATTGAAAGTAAAAAGCAAGTATCTTAAATCAAAAAGATTAGTTGTCTTTAAAATAAATATCTGATGGTGATAGACAATTAATTGGTGAAAAAAGATCAATAAATCTAAAAGATATATTTGAATAATATTTACAAAATAATATGTATGTATGTATGTTTTATTTTATAATTTTTAAATAATAAAATTCAATAAAAAATTATTAATTTTTTAGGCTAGTGAAATAAATAAATATTATTTATTTATTGTTTTGTGAATTTTTTTACTTGTAAGACGAGAGCACAATTTTAAGGCTTAACCTAATTCTTTTACACCCACACATCCCAGATCGATTACCAATCTAATTAATTATTACTTTTCAGAAATTATGATTAATAATAAATGAATGCAAAAGAGTAAAAAATATCAAATAATAATAAATAATTTATAATAATGAGATTTAAATAAATATTTAGAGTTAATTTGAATAGGCTTTTCTAATTAAAATTTAATTAAAATAAACAAATTTATGTAATTATTTATTGAATCCCTAAAAAAAATAATCTTAAGCAGCTCAAAAAAAAATAGAAAACTCCTTAACTTGTCAGCGAGCAAGATTCAAAAATAAATATAAAAAAATGGTTATTTAATAATAAGTATTTATAAATGTATGTATAAATTGGATAAAAACATTATCTATCTTAAGTTAAAAATCAATTAAATAATTTAAAAAATATACCAAAAAAAAAAACTAAAAATGTAAATTTTAATTGATTTAATTGCTTTTTGATTATCTTATTATTTAATTCAAAATTGTTTGTTTTTCAAATAAGAGAGATAGAGCAAGCTAAATTATGAAAAGCCCTCTGCATCAATATTAATTATTAAATAATTTTATTTATTTAATTCAATAAATTTGTTGAAAAAAAAAAGAATATTATATAATCATTTATTTGATAAATAATAGGATATTAGTAAATATAGTTAGTAAGTTAATTGATTTAAATGTGTAAATTCAAAAATTATTTAAAAAGACAGATAGATAAGCAAGCATATTTTTATCAGAAATCAACCAAGAAAATAAAATCATTTTTTATAAAATCAAACTAAATATTTTTACGAAAGGTTGAGTCTTTTAATCAAGTAGTAATATATTTATATTTTTAATAATAAAATAGATAGAATAAAAATATTATTTTTAATTAAATTTAATGTAAAATTAATTATATTGGTTTAGTATTGAAAGAAATGAAAATCAATCTTTTGAATTAAGTAAGAATACATACCTACCTACCTATTAATAATTTAAATCTAAGTAATAACTTTTTTAATAATAAAAAATAAAGAAAATCAAATTGTAATATTTAAAATTAAATAAAATTTAAATTTGTTTAATATTGAAAGAAAGGATATGTACGAATTCAATCTTTTGGGTTTGATGAATACATACATATTAATTAATCAAACCTAAGATATTTCATATTTATTTCATTATAAAAAGATTCAGTTTATGAATAAAAAATATTACCATATTTTCTATATTTTTAACTCAGAAATGATCAGGCCAGTTTTAGTTTTAATTTATGCCCAACTGTATTTAAATTATCTAATTAAAAGTTTGATTTTTATATTAAATATCAGAGTACATACATTATATTTGATATTCATAAAATGGATAGTTAAATTTCAAAAAATAAAAAAAATATGAATTAGAAAAAAATCAACAAAAAGCTACAAAAAGTAAATAAAATAATTTATTTATTTAATGTTTTATAAAAGTTTTTTTATATAAAGTTTTTAGATTCTAAACTAAACTCTCACAAAAGTCTTCGCTTTTATCTTAAGTAATATTTTATTTCTTATTTTATTATATCTTAAATCAATTTAAATACTAATTTATTATGGAATAAAAATAGCTTTTTAATTTTTTTTAATTTCTAATTCTTTAATAATTTTTTTCATAAAATTTTCTTTTTTTATTTTTGAATAATTACTAAATTTGTTTTCTATTATAAAAAATAAGCATTTTTTACAAAAATTCTTAATAAATTAATAACTTTTAAGTTTTTATAAATATCTTAACATGCATATAATTATTATATTCTTTATTTAATAAAAGGGAAAATCAAATCAGCGATAAAGGGGCTTCAGGATTAGGTGCTTATTTAGGTAACTGCCAAAGCGTTTAAGCATTAAATCTTAATATGAGGTAGATAAATAGATATATTGATAGATATATTTTTTTAATAAAAAAAAGATAAAGAAAAATTTAAAATAAGTTTAATTAATATCTAAAAGCTATAAAAATTATTTTATAATACAAATTAATATATTTATTTTTTACTTTTACTTATATAGTAAAACTATTTAATAGTTTAATATATAATTTAAAATATTTAAAAGGCATAATCTCATTAATGTTTAGAAATTTTCAGACTTATGTGTTGCTTTTACAAAATGCCAAAAACTAGAAAAATTAATTCTTAGCCTGAAGTAAGATGTTTATAAAAATTTATTTTCTATTCTAATTTCTTTTATTTATTTATTTTTCATGATTAAAATAAATTTATTTGAAAATCTTAAAGCTATTTTTTTCACAAATTATTTGAATGATTTATTTATTTATCGAACTATTTATTAAAATAAAATATTTTTATATTTTAATTTCTTTTCTTTATAATTAATATTTTTAAAGACATAATAATTTAGGTGATTAAGGAGGATTAGAATTAGGTTGTGCTTTAGCAGACTTCTAAAATCTTTCTTCTTTATCTCTAAAGTTTGGGTAAATAATTAATTTTATCTTTGTATTATAAATCTTTTTTCTTGTTTCCCTTTTTATCAATAAAAAATCTAAAATAAGGAAAAATTTATGTTATTTTATGAAAATTATTCAAAAAAAAAAATTATTATAAAATAATAAATAGGTATTTAGATAAAATGAATGTTCGAGTATACAAATCAGATTTTGATAATCCTCAAAAAAATGAACAAAATAGTTCTTCTACATTCAATCTTTAGTAAATATTTGATTGTTAGAAATCATTTAATTTATTCCTACAATGTTATTTAATTTAGATTTAAAATATTTCTTCATTTTACTTATTTATTTTGTAAAAATTATTAATTCATTTAAATTTAATAGAAATAATTAGCTTGGATAAAAGGATCTAATTAAATTATTTTAAGGACTAACCCTATGCAAAAATCTATCTAATCTAAAGCTTGAGCTTATGTAAAATATTTTACCATTTATTTTAATGATAAAATAAATATACTTATAAATGTCTCATTAATATAAAGAACCTCATTGATAATGAAAAATTAAATTCATTCACTCAATAAATTATCAATTTATCTTTTGATTTTTTATTAAATCTTACAACAATTTATTTATTTAATTATTACTTAGATCTTTGCAAAAGTAAAAAAAAATTAAACTATATCATTAAATTAAACAAATAAATACTTAATGATATTCAACAGTAGTTAAAAATAAATAATGATAAGTCTATTTTAAAAATGCTTAAAATAAAAATAGGGAAAATTAAATAAGTAATGAAGGAGTTTTAGGCTTAGTTTCACTTTTATCAAGCATGAAAAATCTGTCATTTTTATCTCTTAACCTAGGGTAAAATTAATATTTTTTATACTTTCTTTTTAGTGTTTGTAATATATTTATTCTTAATGATATAAAAATTATTTTGAATATATCGAAAGGTTCAACACGAGTAAATTATATTACTAAGATGAAGAATGCATTCTAAATTAAATTCTGGCTAAATGTGCTGAGATCTAATAATTAAAACTCAAACTTGAGTAATTAATTATAATTTAATTTACAAAAATATAAACACATACAAACATACATACATACATACATACATACATAAATAGATGCTTTTATTTAACAAAAAATTTAAAAAAAGGATTTCATAATAAATTAAAATTTTTATTATAAAAGATATAACTAAATCAGCTCTTCAGATGTCATAGGCTTAGGCAATACCTTCTAAAAATGTAGCAATCTTTCAGTTTTAGCACTTGACATGAGGTATAAATAAAAATTAATTAATTTTAAAATAAATACAAAATAAAGTTAATTCCTTTTTGTTAATTATTATATGATATCTTATTTAACAAAAAACATTAAAAATAAAATAAAACAATTTATTTTTAATAATTTTCAAAATTAGAAACAAAAAAAATAAATTAAATTAAATGAAATATTTAACTAAAAAGGGAAAATAAAATGAGTAAAGAAGGAATGCTTAGATTTTTTTCAACTTTAACAAAATGTAAAAACCTTAAAAAATTAACACTTATGCTTGGGTAAAGAAAATAATTTTATTTAATTATTAATTATTTTAATCATACAGATTTTATTTAAAGAAATTTATTATTTCTTCTTTCTTAGATTAATTGAAAATAGCATAATAAATATGCTAGGAAATTTAAATAATCAAATGATTATTTTATCTTTTTCTTTAGAATGATTGAGTAATTAATTATGTTTATTTATATATAAAATTCTCATAATTAATCAAAGATTCAAAAGATATCGATATATCTATCTATCTATCCATCCATTTATCTAATAATTTTAGTTCCAATTAAACAAATTTTTATTGTTTTTTATTTAACCTATTTTCCTTAGAAGTGTCTATCTGTCTCACCCTAAAAAAATTTTATTTGCCATAAATTCCCCAAATATTAAGATATTTTCGAGATCGATGGGGTTGAGGGACATTTCTATGTGAAAAAAGGTATATATATATATCATCCATATTATAAATCAACTGAAAAATAAAGATTAATTAATTAATTAAAAAAAAGGTTTCTTGGAATCGATGATCAGGACATACAAGCTTTGTGCCCTACTTTAGAAAATTTAAATAAGATTTAAACTTTGATTCTAGATTTCTAGTAAATAAATAAATTTATTTTACTTAAACTAAATATATTAAGTGAAAATAAATATGATTTATTGTCTTGTTTGTTTGTCTTTCTTTTTGAATCAACTTAACTTTTAATTAATTAACTAATTTTAAAACAAAAAAAGTTGATATAACTTTAATTAATTTATTTTTTCTATTTAATAAAACTAAAAGATGGAATAAGATTGGTAATTAAGGTACCTTTTTGTTAAGTTCTACTTTAGCTAAATGTGCTAAGCTCTAAAATTTAACTGTGATTCTTAGGTAATTATTGATTTTTTTTTCATTTTTGTATATAAAAATTAAATGAATTAATTTGTATTTATTTGGTCTGTCATTTGATTAATTTATTATATTATATTTTATTTTAATATATTATAAATTTGATTCTATTTATGATAATATATAAATAATTATTTAATAATAGATATAATAGTATTAAAAATGATGTCATATCTAATTTTTTTAGTAACCTATCTGAGTTAAAATATCTCAATTTTTTCAAGATTGAAGGCTTGTAATTAGATCTATCTATATTCTTTATTAGCTTTATTTATTTATTTAAAAATTAATTCTTCAAATTAATTTTTTTCAAAGAAAAAGTTTTTAAAAATTATTTTTTATTTAAGTTAATAAAATATATAGAGATTATGAATGAATTAAATTTTGATTGAATTTTATTTTTTATATTAAATAAACTCTAAGGTTTTTTAAATATTAACTTACTTTTAAAATTAGTTATAGTTTTCGTCCAATCTTTTTAAAGAGGAAGTTAATGAGGCTATTGAAGATTATTATTAACTGAAAATAATAAATTACAAAGAAGGAGCAAAACAAACAATTTGGTTGTTTAAGAAAATATAAAATATTAAATACACAAAATTAAATATCTATTATGTTTGTAATATAATAATCACAAAAACCTTTTATTTATGAATTTTAAATTATTTTATTATTTTTGCTACTTAACTGGTCAGCAAGCAAGAGTCAAAAAAAATGTAACAAAATGATTATTTAATAATAAGGTATATATCTATAACTTGGATAAAAAACATTATCTTAAGTTAAAAATTAATTAAATAATTTAATAAATAAGCCAAAAAAAAAACTAAAAATGTAAATTTTAATTGATTTAATTGCTTTTTGATTATCCTATTATAAAATTCAAAATTGCTACCCAAGGTTGTTTGTTTTTCAAATAAGAAAGATAGAGCGAGCTAAATTATGAAAAGCTCTCTTCATCAATATTAATTATTCAATCATTTAATTTATTTAATTCAATATATTTGTTGAAAAAAAAAGAATATTATATAATCACTTATTTGATTAATAATAGGATATTAGTAAATATATAATTTAAAACAGTTAGTTAATTGATTTAAATGTGTAAATTCAAAAATTATTTAAAAAAACAGACAGCTAAGCAAGTATATTTTTATCAGAAACCAACAAAGAAAATAAAATCGTATTTTATGAAGCCAAACTAAATATTTTTACGAAAGGTTGAGTCTTTTAATTAAGTAGTAATATATATATATATTTTTAATAATCAAATAGATAATATAAAAAATCATTTTTTATTAAATTAAAATTAATAATATTGGTTTAGTATTGAAAGAAATGAAAATAAATCTTTTAAATTAAGTAACAATACCTACCTACCCACTTATTAATAATTTAAATCTAAGTAATAACTTTTTTAATAAAAAAAATAAAGAAAATCAAAATGTAATATATATAATTAAATTAAATTAAATTTGTTTAATACTGAAAGAAAGGATATATATGAATTCAATCTTTTGGGTTTGATGAATACATACATATTAATCAATCAAACCTAAGATATTTCATTTTTATTTTATTATAAAAAGATTCAGTTTATGAAAAAAAAAATTACCTTATTTTCTATATTTTTAATCAGAAACGATCAGGCCAATTTTAGTTTTAATTTATGCCCAAGTATTTAAATTATCTAATTAAAAATTTGATTTTTATATTAAATATCAGAGTACATACATTATATTTGATATTCATAAAATAAATGGATAGTTAAATTTCAAAAAATAAAAAAAATATGAATTAGAAAAAAATCAACAAAAAGCTATAAAGAGTAAATAAAATAATTTATTTATTTAATGTTTTAAAAATTTTTTTTTATATTAAGTTTTTAAATTCTGAACTAAACTCTCACAAAAGTCTTCGCTTTTATCTTAAGTAATATTTTGTTTCTTATTTTATTATATCTTAAATCAATTTAAATACTAATTAAATATGGAATAAAAATAGCTTTTGAAATAAGATATTAATTTTTTTAAATTGTTAATTTTTTAATCATTTTTTTCATTTAATTATCTTTTTTTATTTTTGAATAATTACTAAATTTGTTTTCTATTATAAAAAATAAGCATTTTTTACAAAAATTCTTAATAAATTAATAACTTTTGAGTTTTTATAAATGACTTAACATGCATGTAATTATTATATTCTTTATTTAATAAAAGGGAAAATCAAATCGGCGATAAAGGAGCTTCAGGATTAGGTGCTTATTTAGGAAAATGTCAAAGTGTTTAAGCATTAAATCTTAATATGAGGTAGATAAATAGATAGAAAGATAGATATTTTTTTAATAAAAAACATATAAAGAAAAACTTAAAACAAGTTAAATTAATAACCAAAAGCTATAAAAATTATTTTATTATACAAATTAATGCTTTTATTTTTTACTTTTACTTTTACAGTAAAATTATTTAATAATAGTTTAATATAATATTTAAAAGACATAATCTCATTAATGTTTAGAAATTTTCAGACTTATGTGTTGCTTTTACAAAATGCGAAAAACTAGAAAAATTAATTCTTAGCCTGAAGTAAGATGTTTATAAAAATTTATTCTCTATTCTAATTTCTTTTATTTATTTATTTATTTATTTATTTTTCATTATTAAAATAATTAATTTATTTGAAAATCTTAAAGCTATTTTTTTTATAAATTATTTGAATGATTTATTGATTTATCGAACTATTTATTAAAATAAAATCTTTTTTATTTTTTAATTTCTTTTCATAATAATTAATATTTTTAAAGACACAATAATTTAGGTGATTAAGGAGGATTTGAATTAGGTTGTGCTTTAGCAGACTTCTAAAATCTTTCTTCTTTATCTCTAAAGTTTGGGTAAATAATAAATCTTTTTGCTTATTTCCCTTTTTATCAATAAAAAATTTAACAAAAGGAAAATTTTTTGTTAATTGTATGTAAATTATTCAAAAAACTAAATTAATATAAAATAATAAATAGGTATTAAGAGAAATTGTTTGTTCGATTATACTAATCAGATTTTGATAATCCTCAAAAAAGTGAACGAAATAGTGCTACTACATTCAATCTTTAGTAATATTTGATTGATAGAAATCATTTAATTAAAATCCTACAATGTTATTTTATTTAGATTTAAAATATTTGTTCATTTTACTTATTTATTTTGTAAAAATTATTAATTGATTTTAATTTAATAGAAACAATTAGCTTGGATAAAAGGATCTAATTAAATTATTTTAAGGACTAACCCTATGCAAAAATCTATCTAATCTAAAGCTTGAGCTTATGTAAAATATTTTAATAAAATAATTATACTTACAAATGTCTCATTAATATAAAGAAACTCATTTATAATGATATTCAACATTATTTAAAAATAAATAATGATAAGTCTATTTTAAAAATGTTTAAAATAAAAAATAGGGAAAATAAAATAAGTAATGAAGGAGTTTTAGGCTTAGTTTCGCTTTTATCAAGCATGAAAAATCTGTCATTTTTATCTGTTAATCTAGGGTAAAATAAATATTTTTTATACTTTCTTTATAGTGTTTGTAATATATTGATTCTTAATGATATAAAAATTATTTTTAATATATCTAAAGGTTCAACACGATTAAATTACTGTAGATACTCAATAATTAAGGCCTACCTTAATTAAGGCCGATTTTTTGGAAAAAAAAACTTTTTGGCCAAATTTTCAGTTTTTAAAATTAAAATCTATCGGCCTTAATTAATGAGTATCTACAGTATATCACTAAGATGAAGAATGCATTCTAAATTAAATTCTGGCTAAATGTGCAGATATCTAATAATTAAAACTCAAACTCGAGTAATTAATTATAATTTAATTTACAAAAATATAAACACATACATACATGCATGCTCTTATTTAACAAGAAAAGTTAAAAAAAGGATTTCATAATAAATTAAAATTTTTATTATAAAAGATATAATTAAATCAGCTCTTCAGATGTCATAGGCTTAGGCAACACCTTCTAAAAATGTAGTAATCTTTCAGTTTTAGCACTTGATATGAGGTATAAATAAAAATTAATTAACTAATTAGTTTTAAAATAAATACAAAACAAAATTAATTCCTTTTTGATAATTATTATATGATATCTTATTTAATAAATAAAATTAAAAAAAATAAAATAAAACAATTTATTTTTTATAATTTTCAAAATTAGAAGAAAAAAAATAAATTAAATTAAATATTAAACTAAAAAGGGAAAATAAAATGAGTAAAGAAGGAATGCTTAGATTTTTTTCAACTTTAACAAAATGCAAAAACCTTAAAAAATTAACACTTATGCTTGGGTAAAGAAAGCAATTTTATTTAATTTTTAATTATTTTAATCATGCAGATTTATTTAAAGAAATTTATTATTTCTTCTATCTTAGATTAATTGAAAATAGTAAAATAATTTGAACATTTTTTTTAACAAATACTAATTATTTAGTTTAAAGCTATGAAATTTAAAAAGTCTATACTTAAATAAATAAATAATTATTATTACACAAATCTAAAATTAAATGATTATTTTATCTTTTTCTTTAAAGTAATTGAGTAATTAATTATGTTTATTTTTATAAAATTCTCATAATTAATTAAAGATTCAAAAGATATCGATTATCTATCTATCCATCCACTTATCTAATAATTTTAGTACCAACTAAACATATTTTTATTGTTTTTATTTAACCTATTTTCCTTAGAAGTGTCTATTTGTCTCACCCTAATAAAATTTGATTTACCATAAATTTCCCCAAATAAAAAATTTTTTCGAGATCGATGGTGTTGGGGGACATTTCTATGTGAAAAAGGTATATATATCATTCATATTAAAAATCAACTGAAAAATAAAGATTAATTAATTAATTAAAAAAAAGGTTTCTTGGAATCAATGATCAGGACATACAAGCTTTGTGCTCTACTTTAGAAAATTTAAATAATATTTAAACTTTGCTTCTAGATTTCTAGTAAATAAATAAATAAATTTATTTGATTTAAACTAAATATTTTAATATTTAATAATTAAGTGAAAATAAATATGATTTATTGTCTTGTTTGTTTGTTTGTCTTTTTTTTTGAATAAAATTAACTTTCAATTAACTAATTTTTAAAATAAAAAAAGTTGATATAACTTTAATTAATTTATTCTTTCTATTTAATAAAACTAAAAGATGGAATAAGATTGGTAATTAAGGTACCTTTTTGTTAAGTTCTACTTTAGCTAAATGTGCTAAGCTCTAAAATTTAACTGTGATTCTTAGGTAATTATTGATTTTTTTTTCATTTTTGTATATAAAAATTAAATGAATTAATTTGTATTTATTTGGTCTGTCATTTGATTAATTTATTATATTATATTTTATTTTAATATATTATAAATTTGATTCTATTTATGATAAAATATCAAAAATTATTTAATAATAGATAGAATAGTATTAAAAGTGATGGCGTATCTAATTTTTTCAGTAACCTATCTGAGTTAAAATATCTCAATTTTTTCAAGATTGAAGGCTTGTAATTAGATCTATCTAGATTCTTTATTAGCTTTATTTATTTATTTAAAAATTATTTTTTATTTAAGTTAATAAAATAACGATTATGAATGAATTAAATTTTGATTGAATTTTATTTTTTATATTAAATAAACTCTAAGGTTTTTTAAATATTAACTTACTTTTAAAATTAGATATAATTTTAGTCCAATCTTTTTAAAGAGGAAGTTAATCAGGTTAGTGTAGATTATTTTTTGATAATAATAAATTACAAGGAAGGAACAAAATAATTTAG
>NW_002476395.1:0-11708 GCF_000189635.1 Tetrahymena thermophila SB210
TTATTGTTACTTTTTAAATATGAAGAAAAAAATAAATCATTAAATAGAGTAAGTTGCCATACAAATTTTTCAAAAAAAAAGTGAGTTTTATATACAAGTTTTACATTTTATAAAATTAAAATATTAGTAAATTTTTCAAAATTTATTTAAAAAAAAAAATGATAAGTTATAAGAATATACGGTATGCATATATTATTTCAAATTTTACATTTTGTGAATTTAAAGCTTTCTAAAAACTCAAAAATAAAGCTATTTTAAACTAATTTAGCTTAATTATTATGTTATTAAGAAATATTATATTTTGCCTTTTATAAATTAAATAGGCATTGCACTCTAGTTAATTATAAGGAAAAAATGAAGAAAAAACATGAAATAATAAGATTTATTATAATTAATAAAATTAACAAATAATGAAAAAAAAACAAATCAATAAATAATGATGATAATTTCTATAATAAAAATTATTTATTTAAATAAATAGAAATTTAAATATAAAAAAAATATTAATAATAATAAAAATAATATTTATTAATAAAATAACCCGAAATCAATATGGAGAATCTAATGAGATAAAAGAGAAGAGCTTATAAACTTTTTTTATTAATTTATATAAAAAATAAAGGATATTAATAGAAAAATTAATAATTACTTCTTCTAATCTATTATATCTTTTAATCTATTACATCATTTATTTATTTTTTCAAAAATATTGTTTAGCAATTTATGAAATTTAATTAATTAATTAATTATAAATGGATAAAAAGAACAAATAAATATAATAATTAATTAATTATCAAATATTAATTTATATATTTGGTTTTATGAAGAGATAAATATCACAGAAAAATTATTTAATATTCATTATTTAAACTGAATATTTGTATTTAAAAGATATCTTAAAAATATATATAGTAGGAATTATAGATGGTCAGTTATTCATTTAGTTATATTTGAAAAAATTCTAGTAGTAAATGTTCTTAAATATTATAAAAATAATGTTTTTAAGTAGATTTTTCTGTTTAGCTCTGTATTTTTTTGGAATATTTATAATATCTCTAATTATTGTGCCTCTTATTAAGAAATAGATTTTTTTATTTTATAATAAAATTATAATTAATAATTTAATTTATTGTAATTTCTAAAAAAAATTTACATTAAAATTTTTAAATTTTGCTAAATTTTGTGAATTCACTGAATATAAAAAATGAAATTTTAAAGATTTGAATTAAATTAATAAATAAATAAAAACTATGATATTTAATTAAAATCGTTTTTTTAGATCAAATATGTATAAAATCTAATACCTTTATGGAAATATATACACATATATTAATTAATGGTGGAAAATAAAATAAATTAAATTCTTATTAATTATTTGGAAATCTCATTTTAATTATACTAATCGATGAATTTTTTTTAAAGTCGCAAGTTATATATAATAATTTTTTCCAAATTCAGTTTTTATAAGTTAAGTTTTTATGGTATTGATTGAATTTCTATTTTGATTGAGTTATTTTTTGATGTAAGGCAAACTCTGAATATCTAAATTTCTTAAACTTAGTTTGATTATGTCATTTTTATTTTTTAAGTCAAAATAATTCTTATCTATATTCATTTGAGATTCCACATAATTGCAAAAGAAGAATGTGAATTTTAAGGTTTATAAACCTCTTTTATTTCTTGCTAAAGATAAAACAAGCTAATTTAATTAATGAGACAAACAATATTTTTTATTTCCTTAATTATTTGAATCCTTAGTAATTAAGAATCTATAGCTTTCATTTAACAATTAAAAAATATTATTTTCAAAGAAATTTTCTTCATGATTTTAAGTTAAACATAGGCAGATATCCTTAGAATATTTTTGAACATCTAATTTAAGAGTTAAATTATTCAAATTAAATTTTGCCTTTAGTAATTCCAACGAGAACATTTTTATTTTTGAATAATTTTAATTTAAACTTTATTTTTTTTCAATAATTTTATCGATGAGTTTTTCGACTTATTTTAGATTTTTTTTAGCATCATTTTTATTCACAAATTTGAAATCTGATTTCCAAGGTTTTTAAAAATATTGATAAAATCTAAATTATTCTTAAATAATTATGCAATGAATATTTTCATATTTTTCAAGCTCATAGCTTAACTCTTTATAGTTTTAAAAGTTTATAGAAATTCTACAAGTTAATTTGTTATAATTTTTATTAGAAACAGTTAATATTTATTTACTAAATATTTAGTTCAACGTCTATAAATTTCTTAAATTTTAAAAAAATATTTGGATTTTATCATAAAACACTTATTGATTTGGTTCATTATTATAGGCTAAAGATTCAAAGAAATTTTATACTATTTGTTAAACTTAATCTGTAATGCATCTGTCAATATTTTTCAATGAAAATGATTGACTAAATAAACTTAGCAAATCAAACAAAGTCTTTGAATACTCTTATATAAGATTTATTTCACGTTGTATTCTAGTAACCAAAGAGAGTTAGAATATTTATTCACTAATAATAAGCTGAAAATCTTAAGATAAAAATATTTATTTAGGAGAAATATTTAATTGAAATAATATTTTAGATGAGTTTATTAATGCTGTTGCTAAATTCAGACAAACACTAAAATTTTTTTGCCTCTCCAAAAATTCATTTTAAGGTTAATAAAAATCTTAATCAAAAGAAACAAAATAGCTATTATATGCATCATCAAGCCAGTTATTTTGTTATCCATTATTAGATGTATTTTAAAATATATTTTATATTTAATCTATAAAACTTTTTTTTAAAGAACAGTCAATTTTCGAAATAATGTACACTCCTTAATTATTTTCTATTATTTTAAATTTAACATTAGTTTAAAAATTGATACAATTAAATGTATTAATTAACTAATTGTATTTTTCTAATTAATAGTTTGCTTCATTAAGTGTCAAATATCTTTGAACTTAAATTAATTTTGATTTATAATTATTACGTTTTAGTAAAAAACAATTTTCTTATTAATTGAGCTTTAAAAGTGAAAAATAATCTTGAGAATTAGTTATTTACTACAAAATAGTTTGTTAATTTTTAAAGAATAACTCATGATTTTATTCTATATCCTTTAAAAATTCTTTTTAAAGTAAATTTGTGAGAACAGGAAAGAAAGTTAAATTTTAGAATGACACTTTTGAAATAATCTATTTTTTATTATGTTGAAAAATATTTCGAGTTTACTTTGCTTCTTAAAATAGATAAGGATCTACAGTATTTAACTTGATTGTCAACTATCCTTCATGCTTTTAAAAAACAAAACAGGCCTTTGTTATAATATCATCATCTTCTAAATCTAATATATATGATAGCGGGTTAGGAGAAAGCGCTGAATTAGAATACTGGTATATTTCATATAAATATTACCTGAATTAAAACACTTCGTAATAATAAGAATGTATTTAAAAGTCTTCAAGTTAATCAAAATCTTCATATTCAACTAAATAAAAAAACATATTTTCATCAAGATAGTAAGAATCATAGATATTTAAAACAACACTTTTTCTACTTAAATATTAACTCTGCTAAGCATAACTTATAACTAAATCAAACGATTTATCCAATTAATCTTATGAAAATATTTCTAATACTTTTTTTTATTTTTCTTTATTGTCATAAATTTTCATTTAAATACAACTTAATTATTTTTCTTTATCAGAAAATATTTAATTATTATTATTATAGAGATATCTTTCTTTAACCGAATCCAATATAATTTCAAATTAAGGTTTGTTTTTTTCAAGTGAATCCAACAAAAGAAAAATTTCTGATTTGTAAAATTATTTACAGTTTTATTTTATCTTTTGCGAAATTTATAATTTATTCATTTTATTTTGGATTAATTTATTTATTGATTCTTTATAAAACATTTAGGTAACCTAGCTATCTTAAATATTTAAGCTATAAATTAGTTTTTATGGGTCTAATTGTTTATCATTTATTCATATTAAAAAAATGTAAATCACTAAAAAATTAAAATAATTTCTTCAAAAAGTGTAAAAATATGATTTCATTAACACTCACTATAAAATAATTAACTTTTATAATAACAAAATTATCTTTTAAAATTAAAATCCTAAAAAATATTTCATAACTCTCATTCAAAAAATGAATGAAAAAAAAATTAAATAAGAAATAATATAATGAAGAATAATTCTATTATAAAATCAAAAAAACAAAAAAAACAAAAGGGTTATAAAATTTTTAATGAAAATTGGCAAAAACTTAATAAAATAAAAATAATTGTGTTCACACTCTATATATACAATATATTGATCAATATAATTTTCTGACTTCTATCTAGCTTTACTAATTTTTTTAAGATTTTTTAATACAATTAAATAATTAATATAAAACAACATGTCCTGGTATTGAAATATCCAACATTCCTGTTAGTGATATTTCAATACCAGGAATAGCTATACTAGAATACATACTTTTTGTTTAATTTAAAATAAAAATAATTATCTTTGAAAATAAAAACAATAATTATAAATCCAAAAAATTAGCTTACATATTTGCTGATCTTTCAAGCTAAATATTTAGGTTAAAGAAAAGATTAATTTTATTCTTTTTAATTTCACTTACATTTTTAAAAAAGTTAGATGCTTCTTTTAATTTAGTTTAATGATAAAAATTAATTTTTGAGTAGCAAACATTTTTAATCAAAAACAAATTAAATTCAAAATAATAAAAAAAATATTTTAAAATAATTTAAGTTATTTATTAAAAACATCAAGAATATCATTTAGTTTTTATTTTTAATTCCTGCTTCAAATTTCTTAATAAGGATTAAGGAATTAATAAGAAAAAGTTTATAATTTCTTATCATTTCTTGTGAGATAGATAGTCATATATTAATTACTACTGTTTTTCTTTCATTTTTAGTTTTAATTAAAACTGATTAGTTTTGTAAAAGAATTAAAATGTAATAGGAGCAAATCTAAGTTTTTGTTAAGAAATCAACCAAATTTTGATCAGATTAAATTAAAAAAGGGGTTTAGAGATAATTTTTTTTTCTAGCAAGTATCAATCAATCAATAAATAAATAAGCAAATCAAAGCCTTTTTTCTATTATCAATAGATTTCTAAAGCGAAACTAATAACAATATCTTTTCTATAAAAATTAATTAAATCAAACAAAACAAAATAATAAGAAAAATAGATGAGAACTTTACTTAAATTTGTTGCAGTTGCTGCTTTAGTATCAACTTTATTGGTTGTTTCTTTCAGAGATTAAATTAATTTGAGAAACCCTGATCTTCCTGACTGTTGTTATATTTAAAATGACTATGGATACAATTATGTTAGAAACATTTGCGAACAAAGTATGATGTTTCACCTTAAACTTAAGAATATCAAAACTGGAAGAATATAATCAATTGACACCGAATGCATGTTCTAACCAATAGCCAGCTTTGACATACCTGAAGATAAGTTTGAAATCGTTGAAATCACTCAACAAGCCTGTTGATTTTATTATTAAAAATCTAAAATAAATTCAGTATATATATTTCTATATATAAAAATAACGCAAATACATACTTTCATATCTAATAAAATAATAAATTTTAAAAAATTTAGAAATTCATTTATTTTAATTATTTTCAAGTATTAATTTTTATAATTTTTAGATTCAATTATTCTTTATTCATTTTTCATTCTATATATATATATATATCAATCAATTATTAATATTAAATACAAAGAAATATCTAAATTAATTCATATATAAATTACATTTGAAGAAATAATTATATAAAAATTTTATTAAAAGAAAAAATATTTTTTTATTAAATATTTTAAAGTTTTAAGTTTTAAAAAATTTGTTTTAATTTATGAGTGAGTACTGACTGTATATACTTTTGTTTTATATTTTTAAATGCCTTTTAACTATTTAAGTATTTTTTATTAAAATCAAATAAATGTAGAATACTTAAAAATATAAAGCAAGTATGTAAGTATTTAATGATTACTTTCTTTATCCAAAAGTAAAAATATATTTACTAACAAAAAAACAAAGAAATTTATGGAGTTTTACTTAAGTAATTTAAAGTTGAAAAAAATATAAATTAGCATAATTAAAATTAAATAATTTAAAATCTTCTGCTAGCAACAAATTCATTTATTTTAAAATTTTAATGTGTTTAGAACTTAAATATTATTTGTTTTTTAATATTTGAAAAAAATATTCATTTTCACTAAGCAAATTAAAAGATAAAAAATTTTTATTTATAAGAATACATAGTGATCAATAAATATATCAAAAATCACCATCAACATCGCTGTCTGATTCATAAGCATCTTCTTCTATTTAGTATGAAATAAATCTTATAATTTTAAAAAGCTTAGTTTTAAGTTTTCTAATTATTGTTTAACTTAAAAGAATATTCCTATTTGATAATTATTAATAAACATTAAATTATATAAAATAATTAAAAATCATAATATTTATTTTTTCTAATTTAATAATTGCAATTAATTTTTTAAACTATAAATTTTTAAATTATTAAACTTTTTTAATCAAATAAATATTAATTAGAGTAAAATTAACTTTGTCTGGGTGGTATTTTTTTTTAATAATTAACTAAATAAAATATTTGCTGATCCGCTGATTTGCCGGTCTGCCGGTCAGCCGGCATCTGGGGCATATTCTTGATATCACATATATATAAAAATAATAATTTTTAATTTTTAATATTTAATAAAATAAATAAAATTTATATTATCATAAAAAGAAAAATTTAATTTAAGATGTATTCTGAGTGCATTTATATGTGCGAGTATTTCTATTCTATTCTATCATCAATTTTATTGTTACTTTTATTATTATTTTAAATTTTAAATAAAATAAATGATTAAAATAAAGATATTTTTTAAAATTAATAACTGTATAATTAAAGAAATAAACTAAATTTACTATAAGTCTAATATAAAAGTTGAAAGATTTGTGCATTTAGTCAATGCTGAGCCCAATTATTATGCTCCTTAATCACCAATTTTATTGTTACTTTTATTATTATTTTAAATTTTAAATAAAATAAATGATTAAAATAATTAAAGAAATCATAAAATTTAGGTTTATTTTACTTAAGAAAAATATAAAATCCCAAATAAATTATATTTATTTATTTATTTGATTGTTTATCTATTTGTTTAATATCTTAATTTAAAATAATGCATGCTTTTACTTTTTACCATCCATTAATTGAAAAAGTAATGAATGAATAAATAAATAAATAAACTGAATTTACCTTAAATTTAAAGAAAAAGTTTCTATTTGAGTACATGAACTAAATAATTGTATATTTATATTATCCCTTGAAGTTAAATAAGATAAAAGTATGTATTAATTACTACTTAAAATTATTAAATAATTTATTTATTATCAATTTATAAATACTAAAAAGCTCAAATATATAATATGCTTAATTTTTATAATTGATTTAAAAAGTCTTCAATAAATCAAAATTAATTTACCTTAAATTCTATATAAAAGCTTCTACTTGATTGTTAACACTAAACTAAGGTATATTTTTTTCGATAATTTAATTATGCCTTAAAATTAAATAAGATAAAATGATTACTACTTAAAATTTAAAAAGATGAAATATTTATTAGTTAAAAAACAAAATTATTAAATATATTATTTATTTTGAATTTATAAAAAGTAAAAAAGATTAGATAGATTTATATCTATAAATAACCTTTTTTATAAAATTTAATGCTAGTTAGGTGATAATTTTAAATGTTAGATATAAAATTATAATGCAAAAAACATTAAAATAAGGAAATTTACATTAAATTAAGTGTTAAGGTGGTAATATTAGTGTTTCCTAAACTAGAAAACAAACCTGACATTCCCTTAGTGCCAATAATATTGTAACTTATAGAATTTAAATTGATTAATTATTATTATGAATAAAAATTGGAGTAAGAGGTAATAAGTAACATTAAAATATTAGAAAATTTTTATTAATAATCTATAAAACTTAAAATAAAACTTCAATTATATTTAATATTTTCTTATTCCTTATTCTATTAAACCCAAATCTTTAAGTATTAATTTAGCAATTTAATTTGAAGAAATTTACTCTAACTCGAGTTCTAAAGTTAAAAGACTTAGACAATTAGCCAAACTATTACCCAAATCTAAAATACATTGATCACCAATTTGATTATAACTTTTAACATATTTGAAATTAGTTTAAAATGAATCAGTAATATTAAGTATTATAATGCAAAAAAATTGTTTTTTTATTAAAAGAGGAAAATCTTTGAAAGAAATATTTAATTTATTATTTTGATTATTATTTTTATGATTAGATAAGTTAAAAATTAATAAACTCAATTTACGATAAATTCAAGACCAAAACTTAAAGATTTATGCATTTTACTAGTCCAAAACCCAATAGCAAAGCTCCTTAATTACCAATTTTGTTATTCCTTTTTATATAATAAGAATTCTTAATATATATCTAAATTTAATTTTTGGTAAAAAAGTAAAAGGTTATTTAGATAAGTTAGATGAAAAAGAAGAGCATATTAAATAAAATTTGTTTATTTTAAAAAATAATTGTTTTTTCAATAGGTAATTAGATGTTAAAATTCACATCCTTTTCATATAAATTAAATATATATACTATGTATGCTCTTCTTATCTTTTGGTAAAGATTCCTTATCACAAAAAAATTTCCCTAACTAAAGTGCCTAGTTTTTTATGTTTTAATTTTTACTAAGCTATCTTAGAATTTATATTAGGGTATATAAAATCTAAGTATTCCTTTAGAATATAATTTATTTAAAAAATGTAATAGCTAATTAATTAATTTTTTTTAATATGAGATAAAATTAATAGGCTTAATTATTTACACAAATTAGAGATTCAAAGAAGATAGAGAAGCACATTTAGCTAATCCAACAAACAAATAAGAAGCTCCCTAATGGTTAATGTTATTTTACCTGGATTTTATATTATTTAAAATATTTAAATTTTAAAAGTAATAAAGTAAATAAAAATTAAATTTTAATTTTGAATAATCTAATTATTATTTTCACTTAAATTGAGTAAAAATAAATAAAACCTACTTACTCTAAATTAAGTGTCAAATTCTAAATATTAGCGAATTTTGTTAATCCTGTACCCAAAGCAGATAATCCGTCAACTCCAATATGATTATATCTTATTTAGTAAGATTAAATTATTTAAAATTTTAAAGAATTAAATCTAAGAGAGCTAAAATTTATATTTGATTTAAATATTCTTATTTATTTTATATTTACCTTAAGTTTAAGTTTAACTCACAAAGATTAGTGCATTTGGTTAATCCAGAAACCAAATTTATCAATCCTTTATTGCGAATATTACAATACCTTTTAATTAATAAAGTAAGAAGAAAAAATAAGCTGTAATTATTAAAATATTTTAAATAATGTAATTAGAAATATAAATAAATATACATTTAATGAATTCCAAAATTTAAATTCAAAAAAGAGATGATTTACCTTAAATCTAGTGTTAAGTTCTATAGATGAGAGAAATTTTAAAATACATAGCCTAACTACGAGGCACCTTACTCGCTAATATTGTTATACCTTTTTATAAATTATATTTTAATAAAATATTTTTAAATTTTAAAAATGGTAGAATAAATCAAATAAAAGGATATATGAAATTGTTTTTTATTTTATTATAAATTAAAATTATTTATTTAACTAAAATTTATTTTTAAATAAAAAATAACAATTTTATTTTTTGAAAAGTAATGATATGAAACAAGAAATAAATGAAATTAATTCAATGAACCTTAAATCTAGAATGAGATTTGTAATCTAAGAGCACTTTGTTAATTCTGAAGCTAAATCTGATACTTAGATGTTCTTATTACTTATTGAAGTATTTAATTATATTAAATAATAAGATAAATTATTTAAATTTAATTAATTAAAAGTTTTATTTATTACCCTAAGCTGATATGAAGACAAGTATGACAGGATAAATTAGAGTTTAGAAGCTTTATTTAAAAAAAAAAATGTAAATTAAATATTAAATATAATAAATTATAAATTACATCTTTTAGATCATCAAAATATTAATTCTATTATATCATTCTTTTTTAAAGTAACAAAATTATTAAATTTATTAATTAATTAATTAATTAAAATCCAAACTATTAATTATTATTATTTTTAAATGAAACAAAATTTAATAAATAAATCATTAACTAATCTGAATACTGATTCAATATAAAATTACTTAACCCCTTTTGCTTATATTAATGATTTAAAAATCTCACTTTTTTAGATAATTTTATATTATTTCTAAAACTTAAAAAAAACTATGAAGTTTTTAACGAAATTTGTTAAATTTTTATTAATTTCCAATTTAAAAATGTTTTATTTTATAATATTTATTTTTTTATTTAATTGATAATATCTATCCTAGAAAAATCAGTATTTATCATAAATCAAAACAAAAGGGGTGGTAAAAATAAATATGAAACCATTATTTGAAACAAAAACAACTTTTATCAACTGGCCTTAATTTATTATAATTTACAGTATTTATATATATCCTAAAGACCAAGAAGTTTATCACAATGTTTGCTAATATCCAAGCTACTAGATATTAAACTAAGCTAATTTTTAAATTTAAATAATATTTTTTTTTTAATTTGTTCAAATTTATAAATACTTTAGATTGAAATTAAATAAAGGGTATCAAGATGTTTAATAAAAATTTATTGAGAACCAATTTAATATAAATGAATGAATATTGCATCAAAAAACTTTAATAGGAATAAGTAAACTCTAAGATAAAAAATAAATAAATAAATATAAAAAATAAAAATGTAAATTTTAATTAAGTCACAACAAACAAATATGAAATATGCTTCATATATATTTTGTTAATTTTAACAATTAATTTTTTTTTTTGTTTAATTCCTATATAAAATATATAAACTTTTAAAAAAAATAATTCAGAAACAAATTAATAAATTAACAAGTCTTTTTAACTTCTAAATTTGATTCTTTATTAGTAGTTTCTAATTAATTTAGTTCTATCTATTGATTTTATATTAAGGAAGTATATATATTTTAATATTAAAATAGAAAATAATTAATTTACTATAAATATAAAGCCAAGTTAAGTAGTTTTGATAATTTTTGTTATCTAGAAAATAAATTAAATAATCCTTTGTCTCCAATTAAATTATTCCTAATATTAATATAAATAAAAGAAGTTTAATATAGCTTTCTGTATTATTATTTTACTAAAGACTTAACTCTAAATTATAAAGATTCATTGATTTTCCCAAAACAGACCCTAAATCAATCAAGTTTTTATCAGTTAATTTATTATTTCTAAAAAATATATTTGATCAGTAAAAAATAATATTAACTAAAATAAAATTATTTAAATTATTAATAAAATAGTATTGATAAAATAATGCATATGAATTACGAAAGATTAATCATTAAACTTTAGATTGCCAAGCAGTTATTTAGAGCTGATGCTAACTATAATAATCCTTTATCAGATAATTTGTTGTCTCTTAATATAAATTTTTTTAGTATAGATAAAATAAATTAACTTGTTTATTAAATTTTAACTATTTTACTAAAAATTAAACCTCAAAGCTTTTAATTCATTTAAATTGATTAAAGTTTAGC
>NW_002476395.1:11808-31828 GCF_000189635.1 Tetrahymena thermophila SB210
TTAATTTAGACGCACCTTACTCACTAATTAAATTTTTACTTTAAACAAAAAATTCTTAATAAAATAAATCGCATAGGCAGCTTAATATTTTAATCTAGGGCTATATTTTTTATCTTTTAATAAAATTTTCTTTTTTAGTCTTAAAAACTTAAAAAATTTTTAAATGAACACATCATTTTGCTTGGTTTTTATCCCTCAAGATATTTAAGCCAAAAAATTTATTTATAATTGTCAAATAAAATTTAAAAATTACGAAAGGTTTAAATCTAAACTTTAAAGAAGTGTCAAATTTTTCAAAGAAGCAGCTATGCTTGAAATTCCTTTATTTCCAATTTTATTTTATCTTTCAAAATAAGAATAAATTAAGAAGTAAAATACTCTAAACAAGTTAAAAATAAATAACTAAAAACTATAAAAATTATTAAAAAAATGTATTTCTTTATTAATTTATTTACCTAAGATCTAGAGACAATTATGATAAATTCTTACAGTTTATTAAAGCAGAGCTAAATAATGAAATTCCTTTATCACAAATATTATAAAAACTGATTTATAAATATAAAAAGTATTTATTTAACTATATTTTAAAAAAATAATTATATTTATTTACCTTATATCTAAATCAAAAGAAGATAATTTTTAACATTTAGATATTCCTTAGCATAAGGAAGTAGCTCCTTAAGAATCTATGAAATTATAGCTTTTATTATTTTGTTTATATATTTAAAATTGTTAATTAGTTAATAAAGAATAGATTTCTTGCCAAGTTATTAATACATAAAATTTTCTAAATTATTTTTTAATAATATTACCTTATTTTAAGAATTAAGGAAATAAGACATTCACAATTACCAAGCGATAAACCTAAACCAGAAGCTCCATTTGAATCTATATTATTTGAGCTTATAAATTTATAATTCGATTAAATATTTAATTTATTTCATTAAAAATTAAATAACATCAATCATAATTAGAATATAATAATTATTTAATAATTTAAATATTTTTAATTACATTAAATTTAGGATTAAATTCTTTAAACTTTAATATTTAGATAAAGCAATTCCAATATCTAAAGCATTTTAAGAACTAAGATTGTTGTTTCTTTAATAATTATTAAATTTTAAAAATTTTATAACTAAAAAGTTTATGTATTATTCTTAAATAGCATTAATTAGCAATAAATAAAATTTAATTGATAATAATAAATGATCTGCTTTTCTTAAAAATAGAAAATGAAAATAAAAAATAATATTTTTGCAATTCATAACTATAAAAAATTCAGCAAGTTTATCCTAAAATAAAAGATTTTTAAATAAAATCCTAAAAAATCAATTTCTTTTTTATAATAAATAGAGCATAAAATATTTTTGTTTACGCAAGCTCAAGCTGAATATTTTAAAGTGTTTGGCAATTAGACAAAAGAAAAAATAGCTCAGCAAATTCTTTACCGTTTAAACTATTATTTCTAGTAAAATTAAAATAATCAATTGTAATAATTAAAATAAATAATTTACGATAAATTTAATTTTAAATTTTAAATATTTTTGCATTTTATCAAAGACATTCCAACAAAATATGCATCTTAACTTTTCATCTTATTTTGGCTTAAAAAATATAAAAAAATTGCAATAGATTTTTTTTAAAGATAATAAAATTAATTTTTATGAGTAAATAAATAAATAAATTAATTAATTTATTATCACCTTAAATCCAAATTTAAATTTAAGAGATTGGTGCATAGAGAAAGAGCAGATGCTAATTATTGAACTCTTTCTTATTATATATTATCTGATCTTAATTATAAATAAATGAAAATTTAATTATTGAATGAAATTTATTTGTTTTAAGATCTACCTGAGTTACAATTCTAAATTCTTTAGCATTTAAAAATCAGCTATAATAAACTATTGTATAAAATTAATTAAATTATATGTTTAAATATAAAATAAATAATCTACTTGTTCAAGCAGGTTAAAATAGAATAAATCCATTTATATAAGTTGGTTTCTTGTTATTTTTTATTTATTTTATTTTTAATAGGTTTGACTGTTTTAATCGAAGATATTAAATAAATTTTAGTAAATTTATTAATTAACATTATTTTATTACAAGACATAAATAATTTGATTAAGATAAATTATTTAAAAAAATGTTTAGAGATCGTTTTATTTTCTCCATTTATATTTTATAAATATTAATTTCAATAAAAAATTTAAAAATTATTTATCCACTCGCTTATTTTATGCCTTAAACAAATAAGACATTTAAAAATACCTAAACTACTTTTAAGAATTAAATATTATTAATTTATAAATATGATAATTAATACCTTATTTTTTATATTATTTTTTAAATAAATTTATAAAGTAATATGGTAAAGGTTCATATATTAAGGCCACAATATATAAAAGCCAGCTTTTAAAAATTTGAAACTAAGACAAACAGAAAAGGGTTTACAAGAAGGTAAGACAAAGTTCATTATATTCAAGCAATTACGGTGATAGTAGCTATTTATTTATCGAATAGATATTTTAATTTATTATTTGATCTCATTTAGATTTATTTGTTCTTTTTATTATAAATAATAATTTTTGATTTCAATAAAAGCTAATGTCTTAATTAATATCTTTATAATTAATTAATTTTTATAAAATTTGTTATTCAAAACTTTTGAGAAAAAATAAGAAATGATATTAAAGAAAACAAAATTTATAGAACTAAAAGATGTAATTATTTATTTATATTATTTATACTTAAAATTTATTTTTAATATTAAAAAGTTTTTAAATTCTTCACCATCATCTCATTCATATCTGGATATTGATTTAAGGTAAATTAAATGAATTATTGACAAATATATTATTTAAATCTTTATCTTAAATCCTAAATTATTATTATTAAAATTTAATCATTATATTTTCATAATTTTTTAAAATTTAAATTATTGATTTTTATTTTCAATTTTTCTATGTCATTTTTTTTCGCATTTTTATTTTTCCTTTTAAATATTGATTTTTTTCTTTTTTATTCTTCATTTTTTATTTTTATTTATTTTTTTTCAAATATTTTAAGCTACAGTAATATCAGTGAATAGGATGTATCAGCATTAGGTTTGGCTTTATTAAATTACACTAATCTTTCAAATTTGGTACTTTAACTCGTGTAAAAACTGTTTAAATTTTTTTGTGTGATATTAAATAATTTAAAAAATAAAACTTTACCTATTTCCTTTAAATTTAAAAAGTTTGTAGATTTTTATTATGCTTTTTTCTCTTCCTAGCTTAAGCATATTTTTTTATTTTTTATTTTTTCATATGTTTTCTTCATTTTAAAATTCTAATTATATTTTTTAAATAATATATAAGCTATAATTAAATTGGTCCACATGGTGCATAAACCATAGGCATTGCTCTAGCAAAATGTACTAGCCTTTCAAATTTGGAACTTTATCTAGAGTAAAAAATTGTTTATTTTTGACTATTATATTATTTTAAATGAAAATATTTTTTTAAATAAATTTATTTAATGTTTTTAATATTAATAATTATTACTTCTCAATTTTGTTAAATTTGTTTATTATTAACTTTTACTTTTCAATCAATTTACACATTTTTACATTTTTTTCATTTACTAATAAATCTTCTTTACTAAGACGAAATTAAATTGGTGATGAGGGCACACTACACTTATGCTCAGCTCTAGCAAACTGCAGTAATCTCTTAAAACTGAAACTCTCTCTTGAGTAAAAATAATTTACTAATTTTAATAATGAAACTTTATTTATAATAAATTAAATTTATTTATTTATTAGATTTTTGTAAATTTACTTGTTATTGATTTTAATTGTATTTATTTGTTAAGTTTATTTATTTCTTTGGTTTTTAGCATTAGTTAGTCATCCATTTCTTATTTTTTCCTCATATAAAATTTTTTTTAATATAAAAAAAGTGAAAATGAAATTGTTGGTGAAGGTTTATCAGGTTTATGCTCGGTTCTTGCAAACAACACTAATCTGTTAAATTTGGAACTCTCTCTAGAGTAAATTTAGCTAATTTAATTTTGATTACAATTTTTTTTAATATAATTTAAAACAATAAAGTTTTTCTTATTAATTTATTAAATTTTTGTTGATTTATTTGTATTTAATTTTATTTTTATTTATTTAATTTATTTTCAGTTTCACAATTTCTTATTTTTTCCTTCTAGTAAATTATATTTTGTTTAATATATAAAAAGTGAAAATTAAATTGTTGATTAAGGTTTATCATACTTATGCTCAGCTCTAGCAAACTGTACTAAACTTTTAAAGTTATAACTCTCTCTTAAGTAAAAATTAGTTAATTTATTTTTGAAAACAATTTTTGTTAGTTTATTTATTTTTGATTTAAATAATTATTTTTTAGTTTTTAACTTAATTCTTTTTGTACTTTTAAGCTTTAATTTATTTTTCTTATATTTTGTTTCTATTTCTTTCTAAAGCTTATATTACATTAATATATTTAAAAAGATAAAATTTAATTGGTGATATTGGTCTATAAGGCTTAAGTTTTGTCTTTGAAAAATGCACTAATCTCTAAAATTTAATACTTTATCTCAAGTAAAAGAAGTTTATTGAGTTTAAATTAAAATAATTTTATACAAAATTAATTTGAACATAATTTTTTTAACTTCATTATTTTTTTTCATTTATTGATTTTTTTATAAAAGTCCACACATTTTTATAGTTTTTAGTTTTTGCTTAAATGATAAATTAATTTCTAAGCTTTTCTTAATTTTTACTTTTTAAAAATAAAATTTTCTTGAATATTTAAAAAGTCAAAATGAAATTTGTGATGAGGGAGCTTCAGCCTTAGGTTCTGCTTTAGGAAAATGCAATAAAATATAAAATTTGTAACTTTTTCTTGAGTAATATCAGCTTTATTTTTTTACAAATATTTTAAAAAACTATGTTTATTTATTATTTTTATTTTTTGTATTAAAAACTTAATTTAGCACATTTTTAAATTTATTTTCAGCATTTGCTTTGATATTAATTTTTAATTTTTTTCATTTTTCCTTCTAACTAATTTATTATGTTAAATTTAATTAGATCCAATTAAATTTGCGATGAGGGTGCAATAAACTTAGGTTCTGGTTTGGCAAAATGCTGCAATATCTAAAATTTAACACTCAATCTAAGGTAATAATAACTTATTTTTTTGAATGTAATATTTATTAATTTTAATATTAATTGAAAATAATTAACCTATATTCATTTATTTATTACATTTAAAATTGATTTCTTTGTATTTTTTTCTTCTTATTAATTGTAAATATCTTCTTGGATTACTTAAAAAGCTATAATTAAATTGAATATGAAGGCCCATCAGGTTTAGGTTCTGGTTTGGCAAAATGCTACAATATGTAGAATTTAACACTCAATCTAAGGTAATAATAACTAATTTTTTTAATATAATATTTCTTAAATTAAAATTAATTGAAAACAATTAACAGATATTTATTTATTTATTAGCTTTAGAATTGATTTCTTTGCATTTTTTTATTTTTTTTCTTCTTATTAATTGTAAATATCTTCTTGGATTACTTTTAAGAGAATTTACAATCGGGGCTTTTTTAGATCAGTAGGCAGATAAAAACCTCTCTGCCTACTATTTTTTCGCCTTCCAAGTATTTTCCTTGGAGGGCTACTTTTTAGACTTTTTTAAAAACAATTTTTAACAAATTTTTAAAAAAAAAAATTTGCAAAAAATATTAAAAATTTTAATTTTATTATTTGTAAAAATATGGTATACGAAACTCTCTTTTTGTATGGAAATTTACTCTAATTATATTTTTTTGAATATTATAAAGTGGAAATTTGATTGGAGATGAAGGTGTATCATTATTAGGTTCTGCTTTAAAAAATTGCACTAATCTCTGTAATTTCAAACTTAATATCTCGTAAAAAATAATTTATTTGTTTTTGCTTATGAATTATTTTAAATAAAAATCATTTAAAATAATGGAAAATTAAATATTTATTTATATATCAGCTTTTGATTTAAAATATTTGTTTTATATTTCTTTTTTAATGCTATTTCATTCATTGATTTTTCCATCTAACTAATTAGTATATTTTTATTTAAAAAGTAGTATTTAATTTGGGGAATAGGGTGGTTTAGGCTTAGGTTCTGGTTTAGCAAATTGCATTAATCTCAAAGATTTGGAACTTAATCTTCGGTAATTATAATTTGTTTATTTTTGATTTATATATTTTTTATTGTAAATATTAATTTAATATAATAAAAATTTTTTATATATCCGAATGTTATTTTAATTATTTTTGATCCTTATTCTTTTACTTCTTAAAACAAAAACTAACTTTCTTTAATTTTTATTATTCGTGAATTTCTTTTTTTATTTATTTTTAGATTCAATTAATGCTTTCTTTTATTTAAAAAGATTGTGCTATATTGGTGACGAGGGTGCTTCAGCATTATGTTCCAGTATGGCAAAGTGCTCTAACATATCAACCTTATTACTTGATCTTTCGTAAGAAGAGTTTTTTTATGTTAGGTTTTGAAATTTCTAATTTTAAAAAGGAGTTAAAAAAGAGCAAAAAGAATACTCACTCATCAAGTCAAATTAGTTAAAAATTTAGATTTGACGCTATTTTTTAAAATCATACATTTTAAGAAGGAAAAAATTTTTTTTATTTTAAAAAATTTAAAATCCAATCCACTATAATTGTAAATAAATCAAAATATTCATTTAATAAGTTTGATGAGACTTCATTATTTGATGAATAAATTTTTATTAATTGAAGTCTGAAAATTATTTTTAGGTTATAAGCTCTGATTAATAAAATAAAACACTCCTCATTATTATGCTTTGCTTTTTATATAGTGTTTTTATTTTTTGAAAGCTATCTCGTTAATTTATTATATTTAAAATAATTTTTTTTGATATTGAATTTATGATTAAATAATTATTTTTAAATAATTTTATTATCTTTTTTTTTGCTTTAAGTAGTTATGTTTTTAAAAATATTTATAAGATATAATAAAATTGGTGCATAAGGAGCATCAGGATTAGGTCATATAGCAAGTTGCACTTAAAAATTGATACTTTATCTTTCGTAAAAATAGTTTATTTAATTTTTAATCTATGATATGTTTTAATATAAAATATAAAACTATATTAGTTTATTATTTGAACTCAATCTTTTTTTAGTTTTTACTTATTCAACAATAACTAATATCTTTATTTTTCATTTTTCTCTTTATATTTATTTATTGAATATTTAAATAGTGGTAATTAAATTGATGCATAAGGTGCATCAAACTTATTTCCTGATTTGAAAAAGTACACTAATCTTTTAGAGTTGAATCTTGATCTTTCGTAAAAACCTTTAATTTTTTAATTAAAATAAAGAGGATTAATTTAAAACAGCAAAACCATTTTTATTTATAAATTTGTTTCTTTTGTTTTTTAATTTTGTGATTTAATTTATCTTTTTATTTTTTTATTAATTTAAAAATTTTATTTTGATAATAAATGCATTAATTAATTTTTCATTTTTTCTTAAATATTAATATTTTATTAAATCTATAAAAAGGGATAATTAGATTGGCGATCAGGGTACATAAGGCTTAGGTTCTGCTCTAGCAAACTGCAGTAGCATAACAAAAATAAATATTTTTTTAAGGTAACAATTTATTGACTTTAGATTATGAATTTTTTTAATGGAAAATTAATTTAAAGAAATAAAATTTTATTTATATTTTAGCTTTTTATTTAATTTATTTGGTAGTTGAGTTATTAATTAAGTAAGTAAGTATATTTCTCTATTCAACTAATTTTTTATTTCTTGTGTGGAATATTAATTTTTATTTTTTCTTCATTTTTAATATTTAACTCATTATAATTTCTTCAATATTAAAATAGGAATAGTTAAATTGGTGGATAATGTGCATCTGCACTGGGTTTTGGTTTAGGAAGTTGCATTAATCTCTAAAATTTATATCTCCAATTTTTGTAAAAATAGCTTATTTTTTTATTATTTAAATATTTTTAATTAAAATTAATATAAAAAATACGAATTTACTTATTAAATTATAGTTTGATTATTAATTTATATTTTTTTAAAGTTTAATTCTTAATTTAGCTAATTTATGCTTTTAACATTTCTTATAATAAATATTTTTTACCATATTTATCTATCATTAATTAATTATGTTTAGATAATTACAATTTTAAATTATTTAAATAGTTAGAACTAAATTGATGATTAGGGTGCAGCAAGCTTAGGTTCTAGTTTAGCAAATTGTATTAATCTCTCAATATTGGGTCTTGATCTTAGGTAAATATAGTTTATTTATTAATATAAATTCTCATAAATGAAAATTTTAACCCTCCCAATAAAATTTTTAAGTTTTACTTCCTAATAAAGTTATTTTTGATATTTTGTGTTAATATATTTGAGGGAAGTAAAAGAGAACTTACAGTATGTAGGATTTTTTACATAAAAATTGAATGAAAATGATAAAATCTTATTTATCGTACTTCTTTTTTCATTAATTAATTAATTTATTCGTTTATTATGTAAATAATTTTTTTAAAATAGATTTTTTTTAACTTTTAAATTTTTCGGAAATTATCATATTATTTTTCTTTCCTTCTATTGATTTATTTTCTTGTATATTTCAAAAGAAAAAATTAAATTTTCAGTGCAGGTTTATCAGGCTTAGGCTTAGGCTTAGTTAAGTGTGTAAAATTATCAAAATTGACAATAAATCTAAGGTTAGAAATATTATTTTTTTTAAGTTGTGGTATTTTGTTGAAAATATATTTATTAACTTTTCTATGTATTTATTTTTATTAACTCGACTCAATCTTTTAATTTTATTTTAAAATATTATTTCTTTTTTTATTTTCATTTCATAAATATATTTTATATAACATTTATACAGATATAGTTTAATTAATGATGATGGTGCGTTAGCCTTGGCTTCTGCTTTTGCAAGTGACAATAAAATAAAGATTTTAAACATTTTTATGGAGTAAAAGAAGCTTTTTTTGTTTTCTATTTTAAAGATTTTTATTATAATAATGAACAATAAATTTTATTTAATTATTATATTTTATTTGATTTACTTCTTTTTAATTTAATCAATTTTAAATTATTAATAAATATACTCATACTCATAATTTTAAGCTTATTTCTTGAATTATTAATTTTTTGATTTATACATTAAATATTAGTCATAATGATATCAGTGATCCACTAAAATTGAAAATAAAGAATAAATATCTTAAATCAAAAAGATTAATTGACGAAAATATAATTTTGTGAGTCATTTGATATTTTTGTTATTCATTTTTTTATGTTTTTGAGAATAAAATGTATTATTGACTTATTTAAATCTAAAATTATTAAAAAAAGAAATCTAATTATTAAAAAATAATTTTTAAATATTAATTTATATTATTTTTTATTTGAAAGATAAAAGTTGAACCTTAAAAAATTTAAATAATTAATATTTTAAGACCTATTTTAATAACTAAACATATAAATATCCATCTTATATTCCATGAAAATGTTTACTTATTAAAAATGCAAATTTAAAATAATTGGGAAATTGTGATTTTTATTTATTATTTGCTCATAAAATTATGAATTTGATTGTTGTTTTTCTTTTATATTTTAATTAAAAATATTTTTATAAAAAATTCAATTTAAGATTTTCTTATTTAAGTAATTAAATAATATAATAAAATTTAAATAAAATATAAATGTACGAAATTAAATATAGAAATTGTGATATATTTTAAAAACAATATCTAATCTTACTGAAAATTTAATTTTTTCACTATAGAAGCAATTTTAAAAATTCATTTTATTTTTTGTTGAAAATACTCCTAAAAATTATTTATTAACAAGAATTACACTTTCATAGGCAGTTCAATGATCAACCTTATGTGTTTTTACGATTTATAAATCTAGCTCAGCCAAAAGGTTAATAAAACTAAATAGCTTACACTCATTAAAGCTATGATTATTTATGATGACTATTTATCAGCCAATTTAAAATACTTGTTTTAAAGCCTTCTTTAAAAGTGCTTTTTTCAAAAAATTAGCATATGTTTAAATAATAAAATATAAATTCAAAAAAAAGAACATAAATCATTCATTAATTTATAAATAAATTTGTAAAGATAAAATTAAAAAAATTAATTTTTTTTATTAAATTTAAAATTAATAAACATAGTAAAAAATTTTTTTCTGGGAATTAATAAATAATATGCTAGTTTTGATTTTTAATAATTTTCATAGCAAGTATTAATTATTTTATTTAATTTTTATCAATAATTGAATATAAAATTAATTTTGATTTAGTTTTTTATTTCTTTTATATTTTAATTTTTCAATTTAAAAAAATAAAATAAGATGCAATCATATTATTTATGAATAAACTTTTAGGATATGTTAATATCTAAGAGATTATGCAAAACTTAGCTGCCTGCTCCTTACTTTTTTGTAAAAGATTATTTATTAGCTTTAAATGCAAATAAAAAATTTAAAGCTGTTTTTAAATTGATTGTTATTACAACTTAAAAATTTTTTTAGCTAGTTAATTAAAACAGAAACAAAGATATTATCTAAATCAACATTCTTTAATTGAAAAATATCAATAAAGTTAACTAATATAATTTTTTTTAGATAATTGAAAATTTAAGATAATGAGAAGCTGTTTATTTCAAGTTAAATAAAAAAAATGAAATATTTAGTTACTAGAAAATTAAAGTTTAGTTGACAAATAATAAACTATGAAAAAATGAAATGTCTAATATAATACATTTTTGTATATTTATCGTAATTGAATATAAAACCTTTTAAAACCTAAATTACCTTTTTAGTTTTAATTTTTGTAATTCTTAATTATAAATAAATTACTAATAAACAAAAATTAAAATAATTTTAGCTATTTATTTGTTAATGAAGTAATTTTTTTTTATTTAAATTTTCTAATTATTAGCTCATTTTTATTTTTAATCAAGTTTTGTTAATAATTATGTTTAGAAAATAGAAGAAAAATATAGAACCAGTTAATAAAATTCATAACAAAGCAAAATATTATCAATCTAAATTATTTGAAATCATAATAAAATGACATGAAGTATTTATAATCATTTAAAAGAGATTTATTTAAAAAATTTATTTTTAAAATTTAATAAAATAAATTAAGATAAATTTCATTAAATATTTTTTTTTTTAAAAGGATATTAGCTTTTTAAATTTTTATAAAAATTAATATTTTAGAATGTGTAAAAAAAAAAGGGAAAAACTCTTTGCATTTTTTATTAAACACAGATAATAAATTTAAGTTTTATTTAATTATAAAAATTAAAATAATTCAACTTTAAAAATAAAATGAATTTAAATTAAAATAAAAAAATTAAAAAATTAAAAAATAAATAATTGTTCGAATATTTAAATTGATTTATGTTTTAAAATGCAAACTTTTTAACACTTAGATGAAAAAAATACAGATAATAGCTATAATATCCATTAAATTTTTTTCAGCAATTAATATTACAGGTTGAGCTTGCTTTAATTTTGAATAATACTAGTCTTCAATTAAAGCAAGGTATTGAGAATAAACGGAGTCTATTAAAGGTGATAAGGTTATAATTTAAATTTTTGAGAAAATATTTTTAATTAAATAACAAAAGTCGTAGATCTGTTAATAAGTTAAAATTTAAATATTTTTTATATATGATCTTTTTAAAAAGTTGTAAATTGATCATTAACAAAATATCTAAAAAATATTTTTTTATAATAAATAAATTTACCAAAAATTGAAGGAGGTATCCCATCACCTAACATGCTAATAAATTCAACCAACATCAATACAATAAAATAGCTAATCTAAATAAAGTTTAAGATCAATTACAAATATAGTTAATATATTTGTTACTTTTAATGTTTACTTACTATAAATTTTATATAAATAATCCTTTATTTATCTATATAATGTCATTTAAAATGGATGTGGAAAGCTGTATGAGATTTCTAAAAAAATAAATGTAAAACAAGAAAATATAAGAAAAAGCATGTAAAAATTGCGTAAATTTAAAGGGCTTGTAAAATGACGAAGAAATGAGCTACGTCAATTTCATCATCCTTTACAATTAATACGTAATGTTATAAAGATTTTCCTTTCTTCTTGATTGAAGAGAAATTTAAAAAGAAAGTGCTTTTAATAAATCTAACAATAATTTAATTAAAATAAATAAAAACGATTCTAAACAGATACATCAATTAATAAATAAATAAGCGAACAGCAAATTAATAATGGATAGAATAGCAGAACTTAGCAGCTAAATTATTAGAGTAAATCACATTCATTTCTAGCATAATAAATATTTTTCCTTGCTTACCAACTCATTAAATTTATAAAATAGAACGATACCAACGGTTTCTAAGGAAACATCTTCGAATAAGTCTAATTAGCTCCTCCTGATCCAATTTTGGGTACCGCATTGGCTTACAAAGCTGACACTTCTAAGGACAAAATGAACTTGGGTGTTGGTGCTTACAGAGACGATAACGAAAAGCCTTATCCCTTTAAGGTAGTCCGTAAGGTTGAAAGCTAGATTGTCAATGATCATTCGATTGATAAGGTAAATAAATGTTTATTTTTCAGAGTACCTTCGATAAATTAAAGGCTTTTTACATATATTTCATGAAGTCTACTATTTAGGAGAACTCTTTTCTAATATGATCACAAAATTTCATTCTAAAATAATTTTTTATTTAAAAGGAATATCTTCCAATCGATGGTTTGGCTCAATTCAATGCTGCTGCTCAGTAACTCATCTTTGGCAAGGATAGCACTGCCGTTAAGGATGGAAGAGTACATTTTTTTATAACCTTCTGATCTTACTTTTATAAGATTTAAAAAATAATTAACTAAGAAATTTTTAATTTTTAAAGGTTATCACTTCTCAAGCTATTTCAGGAACAGGTGCATTGAGAATCGGTTTTGAATTCCTTGCTAAATTCTACAATCGTGAAGTCCTCGTTAGCAATCCTACCTGGGGTAATTCTTTTTTTATTTTTTTAATCCAGTTTTACATGCATAAAAATGCTCAAGTGGATTTAATTGGAGCAAAAATGAAGAAATGTTCAATTGAATTTTAAATAAATTAGGTAATCACCATGATATCATCAAGAGTTCTGGTTTGAACTTCAAGTAATATCGTTACTATAATCCTAAGAATATGTCTCTTGATTTCAATGGTATGTTCACTGATATCTCTATGGCTAAGCCAGGTAAAAATTAATTAAAATTTTTTATTCTACTGAATTACCAAACTAAAAATTCATAGACTAATACTTTTTTAAACTATAAAATAGGCTCTATCGTTTTGTTGCACGCTTGTGCTCATAACCCCACCGGTCTTGATTTGACTGAAGATCAATGGAAGAGACTTGCTGGTCTTTTCAAGTAAAATAAAATTTGAATTGCAAATTAAAAGCAAAGATTGGATGAATAAGTTAATAATAGTGGGAAAAGCAACAAAAAATAAATTAAAATAATAGGCTTTTATTAGTAAATTGCATCATTAGAAATAAAAAATAGAAAAAACTAGATTTAATTTAAATAAGCATTATTAATTAAAATTTTATTTTGTGCTGCGAGTAAAGTGATTCCTTCAAATTCTAAATTAATTACCTTACAAAAGCATATGTTTTACAATAAATTAATAAAGCTGTATTTATAAAAGAAAAAATCTTTCTTACACATCAAATCATTTACAATGGACACATGATAGAAGATAATATTAAACAATACATAGCAAAACCAAAATAATTAAATCATGTTTTGAAATTAATTATCATAATCTTAAATATAAACACCATTAATTTAATCAAGAAGCCTCAAAAGCAATTTTCATTTTAAAGACTTTATCCTACTTAAAATATAAAAACTATTTAATAAAATTAATGACTCACTTTATCATATTAATTGTTATTTTTATATGCAATATATAGGTAAAACAGATTATTCCCCTTCTTCGATTCTGCTTACCAAGGTTTCGCTACAGGTGACTTAAACAGAGATGCTTACTCTATCAGATTATTCACTGAATTAGGATTCTAACTCATAGTTACTCAATCTTTTGCTAAGAATATGGGTTTATACAGTGACAGAATTGGTGCTTTCCACTTGGTTTGTGCCAACAAAGAAACTGCTGCAAAATGCTTATCTCAATTAAAGTTGGTTATTAGACCTATGTACTCCAATCCTCCTGCTCACGGAGCTAGAATCGCTACCAAGATCTTGACTGATCCTACTTTATATAATGAATGGATGGAAGAATTATCCATGGTATCAAGGAGAATTATTGATATGAGAACTGCCTTAAAGAACGAACTCGTTAGATTAGAAGTTCCTGGAAACTGGAATCACATTGTTACCCAAATCGGTATGTTCAGCTATACTGGTCTTACCCCCGAGCAAGTTGAAATCCTTATTAACAAATACCACATCTATCTCTTAAAGAATGGTAGAATTTCTATGGTAAATAAATTACTTTCTTAAAATATGTCAAAATTAATAAATAATTTTTAAAAAATAGTGCGGTATTACAACCAAGAATGTTGGTTACTTAGCTGCTGCTATCAAGGATGCTGTCCTTTCAACTCAAAAGAAATGAAGTAATAAACCAATCAACCCACCCTAGTTTAAATAAAAAAAGATGTTAAAAATCAGATAATATAATTTATAATAAAATACTATTTGAATCGTTTTTATATTAAATCATAAATACTCTCTGGCTGTATTTTGTAATAAATAAAACAAATAATCTAGATTTTTTTAATTTTAAGAAATTATAATTAATTATTGCATATTTAATAATAATATATGTTATTATTTGCTTTTTATTTTGTTTAAAAATATTGAGCTTATTATGTACCATACTTATATTCTTTAATTATTATTTTTGATAGGACTCGTTAGGTATTTTTTGTTAGTTTATAAGAATTACCTGATCTTTGGTTAGTTAGTTAGTTATTTATTAATTTACAAAGATTTATTTTTTTTTTTTCCATATAATAGATAACTCAAATATCATCTTAAAAAAATAAATTAAAGCATTAGCTAAATTTCAAAACAAAATATTTTATAATAGAAATAAATAGTATAAAATTAGAAATTTGTACGCTAGAACTCCTATTTCATAATATATAATTTTTTTGGAAAAATAATATTATCACCAAAAGGAGATCAAAGTATTAAAATATCATTAAAAAAAATCTTAATTTATCATAATTTTCATTAATTTTTTTTAATTTAAGTCAAAACGAATATATAAATAATTTGCTGCTAATTTGATTATGAAGATTTAATAATTTAAATGTTTCTAAAGAAATTTGTTAGATGGAATCATATGAATGATCAAGGAGCTTTGAGTATAAAACAGTAGTACTTTTGTTAATTAAATTTTAGCTAGAATAAATATTAATATAAATAAATTTTTTGTTAGAGGTAATCATTTTAGTGATCATGTAGTTAGTTTATGATATTGAAAATCTTTTACAAAGAGTCAAATTATTACTCTAAGTTATAAAGGAAGATAGAAAAAAATATATATAGAGAATAATTTAGATGAATTGTGATAAAGACAAAGTTTTTGTGGAATAAAAGGTTCTGAATAAATCTGTTTTAATGAAATTTTCTTTTTTAATTAGCTTTACTGATTTTGAAATTATGAAGTGGTAAATACGTTCTAACCTCTTCAATATTTGATTAAGCTAATTAATACAGATATTTCAAATAAAGTAACCCCCACTTTTTAAAAAATTTTGATTTTTCATTAAAATATGCAAAATACATGAAAAAAAAAAATACAAGGGTTACTTTATATTCAAAAATCTGTACGATACTAAAATTATTCTTATAATTAATTAAATTACATAAAAATCTTAATATATTCAAATGATTTTTCTTATTTATATAAGCTTAGGTATAATAGCTTCAATAATTGCTTTTGTATCATACATCCTTATTTTATATCCTATTTTCCGCTTTTCTCAAATGAAGCGAAAATATGGTGATAAAGTTAAAGTCTTCTTTAGCATTGGACAAGGAATACTTAAGTTTTACAACCAAGATCTAGCTAATAAAAATGATAGCATTGCTTTTATCCGTAATATGCATGAACCTAATTTAAAAGCCATTGCTTTTAACTTTGGAACAAAAGTAGGATTTAGCTTTGTAGACCCTGAGCTCTAAAAGCAGGTACTTTAAAATCCTCACTCTTATAGTAAAGTCGATGGACCTATGGCAATCACATTTTTATTTGCTAATTCAATCGCTTACGCAACAGAGAAAGAATGGAAAAGACAAAGATTGTTCTTAGGAAAGTCCTTTCACTTTGAAGAAATAAAAAACTACTTTCCTTTGATCATAGAAACTTGTCAAAAAACGATAAAAAAAATAGACTAAAAATTGATTGAGAGAGAAACAATAAATATTTAAATTTTAAAGACTTGCCAAGAAATTACTTCAGAAGTGTCTTTTAAGGTTTTTTTTGGCTCAAATAATGAAAATTTAACAATTATTACTAGGAAAGATGGAAGCTCAACTACCATTTCTAATGAACTTGTTTAAGTTCTCATTGATTCATATTATTTATTCTAAACTGATAAAGTAGCACTAATTAAATGGATTTTGCTTAAAAGAAAAAGTACTAGCTTTTTCCTTACAAAAGGAGAAGAATAGCTGTTGAATCGTTTGAAAGCTTTAAGATAAGCATGCACAGCTATTGTTTCAAAGAGGAAGGAGGAGCTTACCTAAGATAGACTTTTAGCAAAGAAAAACTTCTTAGATTAGTATATAATTGAAATGGCTTAAAACGAAAACAGTGGTATCACGTATGATGAAATAATTGATAATTTTTCTGCAATTTACTTAGCAGGTACAGACACAACTAGTAATATGGCTGGAGTTGCTTTATATTATCTCTCCCTTTATCCAGAAATTTAGTAACAAGCAAGAGAGGAAGTTATTAAAGTGCTCTCAGTTAAATTAAAGGAGAATAAAACTGACTAACTCTTCAGTTTATTAGCTTTTGAAGATCTCCAAAATTTAAATTTGATAAATTCTATTTTGAAAGAATCTTTAAGATTAATGCCCCCAGCTATATAATCATAGACAAAGTTTGCTAATCAAGATATAAAAATTGGGGAATTTGATGTTAAAAAAGGGGATTTAGTTACTAATCATTTTTCTTATAATTTATCAAATCCTGAAGTATTCCCTAACCCAGATGTCTTTAATCCTAATAGATGGATGGCTGCAAATATGTAAATTTTTTTATTTCATTTTAAAGTATTAAAGTATTCATTTTATATAAATAGTCACAACGAAATGGCAAACTTTACTCCCTTTTCATAAGGGCCAAGGAATTGCATTGGTTAACATCTTGCGATGATAGAAGGAAAGTGCATTCTAGCTTCCCTTTTATTGTAATATGAAATACTGCCAAACCCAGCTGAAAAAGTAGTTAGGCAAATGAGGATAGTATATGGATTTTAGTATGATAATCTTGTTTATTTCAAAAAAATAAATGTTTGACTTAAATTAAAATAACAAATATAAAAATGGAAGAAAGATTTATATTAGTCACTTATTTTTTACTATTTTTAATTTATTAGTAAGCAGATATGTCTTTATTACTTGATTATTTTAGTAAAACTAACTATTTTTAATGTTTTGTTTTCAAATTTTATTGATTGAAGAATTTTGTCTATAAGATATTTCAGTTTACACTGTTTAGTATTTGAAACAATAGCTTGAACAAGTATTATTTAGATTTTTTATGGTTATAAATTATTGTTTTTTGCTTAAAATATACTTTTTTGATAAGTAATAATAAATCTAGCGTTTACATTTTCATACTTATTTATGACGTAGAAAATAAGCAACTCTTATCTTACAAATAATTAATAAGCAAACTAAATAAATAACGTAATAAGATATTTTAAGCACAAAAATGATATTTAATTTAATTTATAATTTACGTCATAATTTAATTCATGATTTGTTTCATTTGAGAAGAAAAAAATTACTACTTAATTATGTTTTATCTTGTTTTGTTCGTGAAATATTAATCTATTTCCTTTTTCTTTGAAAAAAAAACTTTAAGTATTTTAGATTAATATCTGCCCAAAAATATAAAGCTCGCAAAACAAAATAATGTTTACTTAGATTACAAATCCTCAAATAGCTAACAATCTTCAAGCTTTCATATCTTATCAACTAAAATAAATTTGCTATTTATCTATTTGTTAATATAATATGAGAAAAGCATAGCAATCTTAAATATTAAAAAAAAGCAATTACTTTTTAATTTTTCTATTAAAAATATTTTTAATAGTAAAATAAATCTTATTTATAATTACATAAAAAAATTGATTTTATTTTTCTTAAAATTTATTTAGATTTTCTTCAACATTTTTGATTATATTAATGCATGTTCATAAAGCTTTAATAATACAAAGCTGTCCATTTCTTAAGAAAATAATTAAATTATATTTATAATAAAAAGATTTATTTAATATCATATAATAAATGCAGACTTGTGTATATATTTTACAAAAGTCTTTATTTCGCAATAATTTGGTTTTAGTAGAAAAAAGAATTTTTTTCTTCAATTAGTAATTGATAAAAAGAATACATAGATTTTCAAGCAAAAATTCTAATTAATCACTCTCTCACTTTGTCTTATTTTTATTTTTAGTTGCTTATGTAATCTTAAAAAATTTTTTATATTTTTTATAATACAGAGAGAGAAAGAGCTTTTACCTTCTATTTTTTTATTTACTTTTAAATAATAAATTAAAAACTATTTTACTTCAACTTAAAATGCTATAAAACTAAATAAGCCCTAATTAACTAACTTAATAACTCAAAAATAAGTAATTAAGTGTTACTTAAAAACAAACAAATATCATGAAATAATATTTTTTCTTTAAAAAACATTTAAAAATTAAAATTAAATATGATATGTCTAACATATAAACTTACTTCTAAGATGAGTTTGCGTATTATTTGATTGTTTTTCTTTAATGCAAAAAAAGGAATTAATAAATCTTCAATAAAGATAATAAATAGTATTTTTTAATCTGACTATAGATTAATACAGTTTTACTAATCAGAAATAATAATTACTATTAAATCTGAATCTATTCATAAATTAATGCTATCTTCATAGTTTCTTTGATCAAGACCATTATTTTTAAATTGATTTTCTTTGAAATGTTTAAGAAGCTTACATTAGCGAATTTTTTTTAATTTAATTATTTTACTCAGATATGATACAAAAGGAGGAGCTAGTACTTGGTACTTTAAATTCTTTTGCCTTAGTTCGAATCACAGTGGACTTAATTATTTATCTTTTAATAAAATTGAATTAATTTTTAATATCTTTTGAAAGAAAGAACATTATAAATATTTTAAACTTTAATAAATAAATTTAAGAATTTACTTTTTGAATCTTTTTCCCTAATTATATTATTTTATTTATTTCATTTTTGAATACATTTTCAAAAAGTATTAATAATAAAAATATATTATTTTATTCTAGAAATTAAATAAATTTATATAATAGTATTTTATATATTTTTATGTATTTTGTATTAAGTTAATAATAATTTAAATAAATTTAAAAAATTCTGAGCATAATTTTTTTAATTTGTATTAATTTTATTTGAATCTATGCACTATTTAATATTAAATAAAGAATAATTAATTAATTGTAATTATAACTATTAATAATTGTCTTAAAAATTCATATAAAAATTATTTTAGTAATTATTTATAAAAATATAAAAGTTAAATTATTTAGTAATAAAATACAAAAATTTTCATGGATGGTAAACTTTACAAAATAATTTACATTTCAAAACAATAAATAATTATTTTAGAATGGGAATTATTTATTATTGTATTAATTTGATATT
>NW_002476394.1:0-5111 GCF_000189635.1 Tetrahymena thermophila SB210
TCGAAATTATAAATATTTATCTACAAATTAAATATTTAGGTATATAAAAAGACACTTAATTATGCTTATAGATGGGATAACCTTAAGCAGTAAATTTTAATTTTAAATTCAATTTTTATAAATTTGTATTCATAATAAAGATAATGTGTGCAATCGAAAAATATTGTTTAGATCAAACAACAAAAACCTGCTTGTTAATTGATACAACGAAAGGGATGTGCATTGATAAAAATGGTTTTTGTGTGTAAAATGGATCCTGTTTTAATTGTGAACTAAATTAATGCTTGTCTTAATCAAATAAAAATACATGCTTAGACCTTTTATCACCATCAATTATATATTGCAAGGATATCAAAGGTTGATATTATTTTAGATTATAAAAAAATATATTGAATTTTTGAATTATAGAATAATTTTTTGAAATTTAATCATTAAATTTTAATAAAAATTTTTAATTGAGAAAAATTTTTAGAATTTAAGATCTTAATTAAATTTTTAAAAGAATAGTATATTGATAATAATAATTTTAAGAGAAAGAATATGTGCTTAAAAGCGCATATGAACTTTTAGCTGTGCTATAGTTATTATGTTGCTAATTTTTTTCCAAATTACTAAACAAAACTTTTTATCTAATATTTTAATTAATTTATAAAATAACTATATTTATCTAAAAATTAGGATTTTGCTAATATCTAGAATCTGGTCTTTGCGATATGTGTCCTGATAATTACTGCTTAATTAATAAATTATGTCTAACTTAAAAAAGCTTATTAAAATTAGTTAATAATGGATAGTGTTTTGAATAAATCAAAAAGTTAAAAATCTGTGTAATTTAAAATTTAAATGTACCAAACTAGAATGGAAATATGAATTGTATGAATAATTATAGCTTTTGTTAAGATATTTCAATAAAAAATAATTAATGTTTATCATGCCCTATGTACTTTATAAATCCAGGAGATTAAAAATGCTACAGTTTAGAAGAAAAATTAGAACATTAATCTTATCCTTAATAAGTATATTTTGAAATGTAATTGATTTATGTTAAATAAGACTGTTATGATTAAAACTATTGTCTGGTAGACTAATCTCTGAAGTGTCCATTAGGGTATTATTATTATTTTAAAATTTAAATTCAATTTATTGATGATAAATATAATAATTTAAAAATCAATTAGTTGTTATTCATGCAACTCTCTTTCTTTCTGTACTTAGTGTATTGAAGGTTACTTTTTATATCAAGAATCCAAAACAAAATCAGTTTGCATAAAATGCTTCAATCAGCAGCCTCCTTATTAAGATTTAAATTTAAGTCCTTATTATAAATAAATTCCTACTTATTAATGCCTGGACTGCTCATCAGAATATTCTTTATGGTATGTGTTAAAAACCAAATTTAAAAATAATATTTATTTCAAAATTATTTAAATAGGTAGTAGAGCCAATCCTAATATAAAACATGCTAGAATTACATTTTATAGATAGATCAAAATTTACAAGTAGTATTTTCAAAGTATTAAGCAATAAATTTCATAGTATAATCAACACCAGGCTCATATAGCATTACTCAGTATTAGTCTGTGATATGTAAATATAAAAAAATAATAAAGTACTAATATCTTTTAAATAATAGGTCCAGAAGGATGCTTTTAATGTATTCAAGAGTCTAATTCAAAAGCAACTTGTATCAAGTGTTAAGTTTAGTATGTTTAAAATGGAGATATTTGTGAAAAATGCCCTGATAATTGTAATTACTGTTAGTATGCAGTAATTATAAATGGAATAGCTGTATTTAAAAGCTAAATAAACATTAATCAAATCAATGGATTTTAATTTGTAAAAATATGCACAGAATGTAAACCTAAATACCTTATTTCATATGATCTCTTATCATGTGTTTAATGTGGTTTCAATTGTGATTAATGCTAATATGGTAATATTTATTTAAATTATAGAAATTATAAAAAAATAAAATGATTAAATATTTTTAAAACTTCCAAAAAATTATTACTTTTGCTGTTTTTTCAAGCAAGGATAACATTTTTTTAAAATAATTAAACAATAAAAAAAACTTGATGTAAAAATATTATTTTTCTAAAATCTTTAAAATTATTATTTTATTTGACTATCTAAAAGATCAAAAATATTCTTAATAATTAATAAAATTATAAATTTATTTATTTAAAAACAATTTAATAGTTTATGAAAATCAATTTTTTAAAAATAGAAAATTAAGATGAGGTTCTAAATAATAATATAGATTAACTATCTGCTTTATCATATTACTAGTTTCTAACAAAAAATTACATAAAAAAGTGTATATAATGCCCTTATGGATACTTTGTTTCCTTTGATGGTAAATTTTATTTTAAATATTTTGTATAAAGTTTATTTAAATAATTTAGGTTAGTCTTGTGCGTAATAAACACCAAATTGCGATTATAGCAGTTTTAAAATAGTTCAAGATACACAGACTTATGATTTAACAGAAGATATTTGGTCATTTGTAGATAGTTAATAACAAAATATAAGTATTAGCAAAATTTGTAAAAGCTGTTCTTATGGGTACATATTAGCAAGTGATGAAAGTAAATGTGAATATGGATGTTAATAGTAAACTCAGCAATTACTGTGCAATAATTGTTTTACTACTTTATCTCTTAAAGTTCAATGCTAGTTTTGTACTAATGGATAAATATTAAACTAAGCTTTGGTTCCCCCAAGATGCTAAGATGATCTTTGTAAAAACAATGTAGATTAATTCGTTAAAATTTAAAATAATTTTTCATACCTTATTTATAAATTAAGATTTTTGGATGCTCAGAGTGCTATAAATATCTAGACTTGAGTTTAAATTTAAACAATTAAGTTTATTAATGTACGAAATGCTAAGATGAACTAAGTATTCCATCTATCTATGGATGCATTAAATGTCCATAAGGATGCTCCAGATGCTATGAAGGTTAATTTTTTAATATATATTGATAAAATATAATTTTTATTATAATTTCTAAACAAGGTACAAGTACATTTAACTTCACATCATAATTAATATATAAAAGAAAATCCATCACTCTTTAAGATAGATTAGATTATAAGAATAAAAACTATAAATTAATATGTACAGAATGTTAAGATGGGTATTACTTTGATTAAAAATTGAAATAATGTATTTTAATTTAATGTGGATTAAACTGCCAAAAATGTATCATAATAAATAAATAAGTTTAATGCATTTAGTGCAACTATGATAAATTAATTAATTAAATTACTTCATTGTAGTATTTTATTGGTAGGTTCTACTATAAATAAAATTAAATAGATAATCCAAAATAAATGATAACATTAACTTCTTCTGGTGATGATTGCTAAATTTGTCCATTACTGTAATTTTATAATTTTATATTTATTAAATTGATGATTATTTTAAATAAAGTTGCGAAACATGTGTAAACAAAAGCAATGTCAGCTAGAATCCTTTATATATATATGATGCTTAATGCTTATCATGCAAAAAAATTTTAGATAAAAGTTATCTATTATAAAATTATAGTATAACATATGATAAATCAAGAAGGAAATGCTACTTATGCTAAAAATCAGAATAGGGCTGCTACTATAAGAAGTAAAAAATAATCTATGTATAATGCTTAAGTCTAAATAGCAGATTAGGCGATGGCTCATAAAAAGAACCAATTAACTTCAATCGTTTAAATGAAGTTAATTTAAACCAATTTATCATAAATGAGCTAGATTTTGATCAAGCAGTAGTTTTTTATAATGAATTATAAGTTAAAGAGCTGGAGGTTTTATTAATATTTGTTGATAACATTTGTTAAGATCTAAAACCTCAAAACTTTACAATTACTTTAAAGGAGAAATTTAGAACTCTTTCAGCAATCTTAAACATAACAACACTTTACTCAAATTTTACTGTGGATTTCTAGTAATAAGGTGTTTTTACTGTATAAGGCTTTGACAAAATTTTTATCTAAAATGTAATTTTCTAACAGTAAAAAAGTGATAATAAATTTGGAATAAGTATTAAAGATGATTCTTTAAATACTTTTTAACTTATAAACTGTTAATTCCACCAGTAAGAATAAAATAAACGTTTATTATTTTTGGATATTTCATCCATTTAGTAAACAAACATAACATTAGAATAAGTTAATTTTTAGAATGTTAAGGTGCTAGACTAGTAGCCTCTAATAAATTTTCTTAGCTCTAAATAAAATTCTTAATTATATCTTAGGATAATCTCAGCTACTTTACTTAATGTAAATTTTCATTTCAAATTAATTCATTTTTCAAGTTTTATAAAATTTTTAAATATTTTTCAATAAAAAATAATTATTTATTAATATCTCTTCACTACCCCCATTCTATAAAACTATATATATTATATTATTTAATATAGATTTTTTATTGGAAAATTAAAAATTAATTTAATTTAAAATTTTTAGGTATAATTTAATTAGGCAAAGCTAATTTAATTAAATATGTAATCTATATAAGTTGAAATATAAAATTTACTAATTAAATAATCAATTTTTGATTAATAAACACTCTTTGTAGATGTACGACAAAATAATTCACCAAATCAAAATATAAGTATTTATTTTCAAAATATTACTTTTGAGAATAGCTCCTTTTACCATAGATCTTAAATTCTGAATTCAAATATCTTAAATTATTTAACAATCATTAGCTTAACCTTCAACTAATGTACATTTTATTAATCATAAAAAGAGCTTATACCTTTAATTATATCTAATAGCTTTAATGTAAGTAATATTTGTATAATATCAAATAATGTGACTAACTACAACTTTATGCAGTAGTAAGATAGTAGATTGAATATTACAAATTAGACTTCTTATTTTGAATAAATTCAAGTTTTAGATAATATTGTGACAATTGATAGCTATTTTTTATTAGATTTTTAGACTGATAAAAATTCTAATGCAACTTTAAATGGAATAATAATTCAAAGAAATCAATTTTATTCTGAGTTAATTTCAATAATAATTCAACTTTCGAAATTAAATACAATTTAAGTAAATAATATTTCTTTAGCAGATAATCAAGAATTTTTATTTCTTTAAACT